>NW_007743802.1:0-4001 GCF_000696425.1 Galeopterus variegatus | reverse complement strand
GTTGCCGGTCACGAAAAAAAGACAAAAAGGAAATAAAAATAAAAATAAAAATAAAATAAATGTTGCTGGGAAAACTGGATGTCTACATGTACAAGAATGAAACTAGACCCATACCTCTTGCAATATATCAAAATCAACTGAAAATGGATCAAAGACTATAAAACTTCTAGAAGAAAACATAGGTAAAACACTTCAGGATGTGTAACAGGGCAAAGACTTTATGAATAAGACCTAAAAGCACAGGCAACAAAATAAAAAAATAAACAAATGGGATTATATCAAACTACAAAGCTTCTGCATAGCAAAGGAAACAATAATAAAATAAAAAGACAACCTACAGAGAGGGAGAAAAAATTTACAAATGATACATCTGATGGGGGATTAATATCCAGAATATACAAGGAACTTAAACATTTTCAAAGTTAAAACAAATATAATTCAATTAAAAAATTGGCAAAGGAGATGAATAGACATTTTTAAAAGGAAAACATACAAATGGCCAAAAGATACGTTAAAAATGCTCAACATCACTGAGCATCAGGAAAATGCAAATCAAAACCACATTAAGATATCATTTCACCTCACCTAGACTGGCTGTTATTAAAAAGACAGAATAACAAATTCTGGCAAGGACATGGAGAAAAGGAAACTTTTCTACACTGTTGATGAGACGGTAAATTTGTACAGCTACTATGAAAAACAGTATGGAAGTTTCCCAACCAACTACAGATAGATCTTCCATATGATCCAGTAATCCTCCTTCTGGATATAGCCTCAAAGGAATGGAAATCATCATGTCAAAGGGATCCCTGCACTCCCATATTCACCGCATCTCTATTACAATAGCCAACATATGGAACCAATCTATATGTCCATTGATGGATGACTGGATAAAGAAAATGTGGTATATATACATGATGGAATACTATTCAGCCATAAAAAGAATGAAATTATGCCATTTGCAGCAACATGGATGAGTTTAAAGAAAATTATATTAGAGAAATAAGCCAGAACCAATCTATAAGTCCATTGACGGATGACTGGATAAAGAAAATGTGGTATATATACATGATGGAACACTATTCAGCTATAAAAAGAATGAAATTATGCCATTTGCAGCAACATGGATGAGTTTAAAGAAAATTATATTAAAGAAAATTATATTACAGAAATAAGCCAGGCACAGAAAAAGAAATGCTGATTGTCCTCTCATAAGTAGGGGCTAAGAAAGAAAGAAAGAAAGACAACAATAAACTGTTGAACTTTCAAAAGGAGAGCACAGAGCTATATTTAGTACAGGTGGGAAAGGGGGAAGGGAGAAAATGAGGGGGGTAGGGAGTAATTGGGTAAGGGGCACAAAAAGTAATTATGATTTGTAATGATGAACATGCTAATAATATTGATTTGATCATCACATACTGTACATAAATACTGATAGTCAACTCTGTACTCCATAAATATATATAATGAAAAATAAACAAATGTAAACATAAATAAAAAAATAAAATATATTTCTAAAGTTATTCTCTTAATTGTTGCTCTCGGGCTTATAATATACTTCTTAACTCATCAGAATCTGCTTCACATTTATAATAACATTTTAGTGATAAGACATAAAAGTTTTCTATACATGTCTATCATCTTCCACATTTTTGTCATATTAATTTTATTACATGTATGTATGTTAAAACTCAATGATACATTTTTATATTTATTATTTTATATATATTATAGAAGCTGTGAAAGGGGAGTGATTATATATCTACAACATTTGTAACATTAACTTTATTTCCCATTTTTTGTTATCTTTATTTTTTCCAGTGCATTCAATTTATTATGAGGAAATACTTGTATTTCTTTATCCCCAAACTCCTTTGTTCTCACTCACTTACTTTGTTCTGTTATTGGAAAATATATTGAATTTCTGTTTGTAAGAGGCCAAGCAATAAAAATATATTAGTATTTTTAAACAATTGCTTTTTTAAAAAATAAGTTGAAAAAGGAAAATTAATATGCATTTATATACTGCCTTTTATAATGACATGATTATCTTTTCCAGCACTCACTGTCATTTCTGTGGATTTAAATTATGACCTGTGCTTTCAACCTCAATAAGCTTTTAAAATATTTCCTGTAATGTGGTTCTGCTAGCATTAAATTTTCTCAGTTATTATTTGTCTAGAATGTTATTTTTTCTTTATTCTTTATAGATAGCTTTCCTGGGCATAGAATTCTTGGTTGACAGTTTTTCTTTGAGGAGTGAGCAAAATGTTTCAAATTAACTTGAAAAGCTTATAATATGGGAAACAAATCAAGACCTTAGAAAGCCAACTTGATTGAGAAATGAAATTATATTGATGACAGGAAATTATATATTGGGGTGTAGGGGAGAGAGAAAAAAGAATTGAACTTGGGAACAATAAAATCTGAGAATGGGTCATCCTGACTGCAGACAAATGGAGAACTTGTTTTTTAAAGGGTCAAAAAATGCACATGAGAGTACATCATGCTGAACCTAAGTTGGGTGAACTGCTGTCATGTGCTAATATCCATAGGCTTGTAGGAAAAAAGAGTCACAATTTTAACATGATAGTACTTGATTAATAAAGACAATCACAAACATGCAGTCATAATTTTGATTAAGTTAATGTTAGGTTTTGTTATAATAGTGGTGTGTATGTTACAAAAGCAAAAGAAATGGCAGTTGCTAAAAGGTAGATGCTGTACTGCTGAGTGTGTGAAAATCAACATCCGTGTGGGTAGAAGCAGCAGAGCAAACTGAGGGACAAGGTATTAGAATACACAGTTACAGTAGTCTGATACTTTACATCACATTAAAATCCTTTGGGGAGAACAGTTCAAATCCTGAGTCTCATAATGTTTGGAATGGAGATGTTCTTTCTGCTCTCAATAAATGCACCTGGAAAAACTGGTGGGAGGAGGGAGGTAAAAGGAATTCTATGTTGTGCTCCTTGTGTCCAGCATCCTGGTTAAGAGCCATGTCCACTCAAGAACAGAGCACTTTGCCCTATGTAGGTCTGACAAAGGTGGCATTTTCCTGTCTCACAAAGGTGCATATGGTTTGCTTTTGAATCTGAAAGCTAGAGACTGGGAAACATGTAAAGACCACCATGAACTACTCAAACCAGCTGGAGTGTACTGGAAAATCTGACATTGTGCTTTACTCATTTGGAAGTTTGAGATATTGTGAGATATCTATTTTGCTGACAATGGCTGAGAATATACAATACACCAGGCCCAGGCTACCTGGGAAAATGAGCTCACATATGAAAAAGTTTGGAACTTAGCTGTTAATATTTTGCTTTCCAGAAATCAGGTAATTTCAGTTTTCCCTTAGGTGTCTTTCTCTAGGTCAGGGCTTGTCCTCCTTCTACAGTTGACATAAAAATTATGGGCCTGAAGGGAAATGAGCTGATATTACTTTCTTATAACTGTATCTTGGAGCCCTCATTTCTCATACATGAACTCGCTTCACAGATTCAGCTGGGTGAGTGTCTATGTCAGCATGACTAAGAAATGCGAGTGGTGGAATGAGGAAGATTTTTTTCTCAATGAAGTTCTAGGAGAATTATTTTCTCATATTTTTAGTATTATATCATCTCAGTAAATAATGACTAAATACAGCAAATGTTTCCAAATAAAAAATATCAATTTTATAAAGTCTATGAGACAATAAATTAGTTGATTTTGTATTTATTATAATATTATATTTAAATTGCAAATCACATTTTCTTTTCTCCTGTGTTTATCAGTTTACTTACTGTATGTTTTAGGTGACATTTTATATTATGTAACAAAATTCTGAAGTAATTCAAAAGAATTTAGTCATGCTTTTTTGTCCTTTTCATTTTGGAAATACTTTACCATGTTTTTATGTCTAAAACCACTTCAAATTACAGTGCCATAAAACATTAGATTGTTTTCTTTTTTTTTTTTTTTTTGTCTTTTGTCTTTTTTCCGTGTCCGGCAACAGATCGCAA
>NW_007743801.1:16648-17555 GCF_000696425.1 Galeopterus variegatus | reverse complement strand
AATGGCTTGGTCTGATGAGTTTACTTAGATCGATATGCTTTCTCTGATGAGTTTAAGTAGATCGATAAGCTTTGTCTGATGAGTTTACTTAGATCGAAGGGCTTGGTCTGATGAGTTTACTTAGATCGAATAGCTTTCTCTGATGAGTTTACTTAGATCAATGAGCTTGGTCTGATTAGTTTAATTAGATCGATGAGCTCGGTCTGATGAGTTTACTTAGATCGATGTGCTTGGTCTGATGAGTTTACGTAGATAGATGTGCTTGGTCTGATGAGTTTACTTAGATCGATTAGCTTGGTGTGATGAGGTTATTTAGATTGAATGGCTTGGTCTGATGAGTTTACTTAGATCGATATGCTTTCTCTGATGAGTTTAAGTAGATCGATAAGCTTTGTCTGATGAGTTTACTTAGATCGAAGGGCTTGGTCTGATGAGTTTACTTAGATCAAATAGCTTTCTCTGATGAGTTTACTTAGATCAATAAGCTTGGTGTGATTAGTTTAATTAGATCGAGGAGCTCGGTCTGATGAGTTTACTTAGATCGATGTGCTTGGTCTGATGAGTTTACGTAGATAGATGTGCTTGGTCTGATGAGTTTACTTAGATCGATGAGCTTGGTGTGATGAGGTTATTTAGATTGAATGGCTTGGTCTGATGAGTTTACTTAGTTCGATTAGCTTTCCCTGATGAGTTTTCTTAGATCTATGTGCTTGGTCTGATGAGTTTACGTAGATTGATGAGCTTGGTGTGATGACTTTACTTAGATCGAAGGGCTTGGTCCGATTAGTTTAATTAGATTGATGAGCTTGGTCTGATGAGTTCACTTAGATCGATGAGCTCGGTCCAATGAGTTTACTTAGATCAATGTGCTTGGTCTGATTTGTTTACTTAGATCGATGAGCTTGGT
>NW_007743801.1:14050-14870 GCF_000696425.1 Galeopterus variegatus | reverse complement strand
GAGTTTACTTTGATAGATGAGCTCGGTCTGATGAGTTTACTTAGATCGATGAGCTCGGTCTGATGAGTTTACTTAGATCGATTAGCTCTGTCCGATGAGTTTACTTAAATCGACCTGCTTGGTCTGATGAGTTTACTTTGATAGATGAGCTCGGTCTGATGAGTTTACTTAGATCGATGACCTTGGACTGATGAGTTTACTTAGATCGATTAGCTTTCTCTGATGAGTTTACTTACATTGATGTGCTTGGTCTGATGAGTTACTTTGATCGATGAGCTCGGTCTGATGAGTTTACTTAGATCGATTATCTTTCTCTGACGAGTTTACTTAGATTGATGAGCTTGGTCTGATGAGTTTACTTAGATATATGAGCTCGGTCTGATGAGTTTAATTTGATCAATGAGCTTTCTCTGATGAGTTTATTTAGATCGATGAACTGGGTCTGATGACTTTACTTCGATCGATGAGCTTGGTCTGATGAGTTTAATTAGATCGATGTGCTCAGTCTGATGAGGTTACTTACATCGATGAGCTTGGTCAGATGAGTTTACTTAGATCAATGTTCTTGGTCTGATGAGTTTACTTGGATCAAAGAGCTCGGTCTGATGAGTTTACTTAAATTGATGTGCTTGGTCTGATGAGTTTACTTAGATCAATTATCTCTGTCTCATGAGTATACTTAGAATGATTAGCTTGGTAGATTATTTTTCCTAGATTGATTAGCTTGGTCTGATTAGTTTTCCAAGATCGGTTAGCTTAGTCTGATTGTAATTCCTAAATCGATTAGCTTGGTCTGATTATTTCTGCTAGATCGATTACC
>NW_007743801.1:11587-12014 GCF_000696425.1 Galeopterus variegatus | reverse complement strand
AATGTGCTTGGTCTGATGACTTTACTTATATCGATTAGCTTGGTATGATGAGGTTATTTAGGTTGAATGGCTTGGTCTGATGACTTTACTTAGATCTATTAGCTTTCTCTGATGAGCTTAAATAGATCGATGAGCTTTTTCTGATGAGTTTACTTAGATCAAAGGGCTTGGTCTGATGAGATTACTTAGATCGAATAGCTTTCTCTGATGAGTTTTTTTAGATCAATGTGCTTGGTCTGATGAGTTTACTTAGATCGATGAGATTGGTGTGATGACTTTACTTAGATCGAAGGGCTTGGTCTGATGAGTTTAATTAGATTGATGAGCTTGGTCTGATGAGTTAACTTAGATCGAAGAGCTCAGTCTAATGAGTTTACTTACATCGATGTGTTTGGTCTGATGAGTTTACTTAGATTGATGTGCTTGG
>NW_007743801.1:8450-8694 GCF_000696425.1 Galeopterus variegatus | reverse complement strand
ATGAGCTTGGTCTGATGAGTTTACTTAGATGGATGAGCTTGGTCTGATGTGTTTATTTGATCGATGAGCTCGGTCTGATGAGTTTACTTAGATCGATGAGCTTGGCCTGATGAGTTTACTTAGATCGATGAGCTTGGTCGGATGAGTTTAATTAGATCGATGTGCTCAGTCTGATGAGGTTATTTACATCGATGAGCTTGGTCAGATGAGTTTACTTAGATCAGTGTTCTTGGTCTGATGAGTT
>NW_007743801.1:8003-8440 GCF_000696425.1 Galeopterus variegatus | reverse complement strand
TTAGATCGATTAGCTTTTTCTGATGAGTTGACTTAGATCATTGACTGTAGTCTTATGAGTTTAATTAGATCGATGAGCACGGTCCGATGAGTTTACTTAGTTCGATGAGCTCAGTCTGATGATTTTACTTAGATCGATATGCTTGGTCTGATGAGTTTACTTAGATCGATTAGCTTTCTCTGATGAGTTGACTTAGATCGTTGACTGTAGTCTTATGAGTTTAATTAGATGGATGAGCTCGGTCCGATGAGTTTACTTAGGTCGAGGAGCTCAGTCTGTTGAGTTTACTTAGATCGTTGTGCTTGGTATGATGAGTTTACTTAGATCGATGAGGTCGGTCTGATGAGTTTAATTAGATCGATGAGCTCGGTTTGATGAGTTTACTCAGATCGATGATCTCCCTCTGATGAATTTTCTTAGATCGATGTGCTTGGTCT
>NW_007743801.1:6332-7100 GCF_000696425.1 Galeopterus variegatus | reverse complement strand
GAGCTCAGTCGGATCAGTTTACTTAGATCGATGAGCTCTGTCCGATGAGTTTACTTAGGTCGATGAGCTCGGTCTGATGAGTTTACTTAGATCGATGTGCTTGGTCGGATGAGTTTACGTAGATCAATGTGCTTGGTCTGATGAGTTTACTTAGGTGGATGAGCTCGTTCTGATGAGTATACTTATATCGATGTGCTTGGTCTGATGAGTTTATTAGATTGATTAGGATGCTCTCATGAGTTTACTTAGATCGATGAGCTTGGTCTGATAAGTTTACTTAGATCGATAAGCTCGGTCTGATGAGTTTCTTTAGATTGATGTGTTTCGTCTGATGAGTTTACTTAGATTGATGAGTTTGGTCTGATGAGTTTACTTACATCAATGTGCTTGGTCTGATGAGTTTACTTATATTGATTAGCTTGGTGTGATGAGGTTATTAAGATTGAATGGCTTGGTCTGATGACTTTACTTAGATCGATTAGCTTTCTCTGATGAGCTTAAATAGATCGATGAGCTTTTTCTGATGAGTTTACTTAGATCAAAGAGCTTGGTCTGATGAGGTTACATAGATCGTATAGCTTTCTCTGATGAGTTTTCTTAGATCTATGTGCTTGGTCTGATGATTTTACTTAGATCGATGAGATTGGTGTGATGACTTTACTTAGATCGAAGGGCTTGGTCTGATGAGTTTAATTAGATTGATGAGCTTGGTCTGATGAGTTCACTTAGATCGATGAGGTCGGTCAGTATAGTTTACTTAGATGGATG
>NW_007743801.1:2214-2939 GCF_000696425.1 Galeopterus variegatus | reverse complement strand
GGTCTGATTAGTTTTCCTAGATCGATTAGCTTGGTCTGATTGTACTTCCTAAATCGATTAGCTTGGTCTGATTATTTCTGTGGGATCGATTAGCTTGGTCTGATGAGTTTACTTAGATCGGTTAGCTTTGTATGATGAGTTTACTTATATCGATGAGCTTAGTCTGATGAGTTTACTTATATCCATCAGCTTTGTCGGATTAGTTTAGTTAGATCAATTAGCTCTGTCCGATGAGTTTACTTAGATCGATTAGATTGGTCTGATGAGTTTACTTAAATCAATGTGCTTGGTCTGATGAGTTTACTTAGATCGATGAGGTTGGTCTGATGAATTTACTTAGATTCCATGCTTTCTCTGATTAGTTTACTTAGATTGATGAGCTTGGTCTGAGGAGTTTACTTAGATCAATGTACTCGGTCTGATGAGTTTACTCAGATCGGTGATCTTTCTGTGATGAATGTACGTGGATCAATGTGCTTGGTCTGATGAGTTTACTAAGATCGACGAGCTTGGTCTGATGAGTTTACATAGATCGAAGGGCTTGGTCTGATGAGTTTAATTAGATGGATTCACTTTCTCTGATGACTTTACTTAGATTGATGAGCTTGGTGTGATGAGTTTTCTTAGATCGATGAGCTCGGTCTGATGAGTTTACTCAGATCGATGATCTCGCTGTGATGAATGTACTTAGATCGATGTGCTTGGTCTGATGAGTTTACTAAGAT
>NW_007743801.1:0-604 GCF_000696425.1 Galeopterus variegatus | reverse complement strand
CAGATTATTTCTCCTAGATCGATTAGCTTGGTCTGATGAGTTTACTTAGATCGATTTGCTCTGTCTGAAGAGTTTACTCAGATTGATGATCTCGCTCTGATTAATTTGCCTAGATCGATTTGCATGGTCTGATGTGTTTCATGAGATCGATTAGCTCTGAGATCGATGAGCTTGGTCTGATGAGTTTACTTAGATCGATGGGCTTTGTCTGCTGAGATTACGTAGATCGATGAGCTCGGTCTGATGAGTTTACTTAGATCGATGAGCTCAGTCTGATCACTTTACTTAGATCGATGTGTTTGGTCTTATGATTTTACGTAGATCGATGAGCTCAGTCTGATGAGTTTACATAGATCGATGAGCTCAGTCTGGTGAGTTTTCCTAGATCTATGAGCTTGGTCTGATGAGTTTACTTAAATCAATGTGCTTGGTGTGATGACTTTAGTTAGATCGAAGTGCTTGGTCTGATGAGTTTACTTAGATCGATTAGCTTTCTCTGATGAGTTTACTTAGATCAATGAGCTTCATCTGATGAGTTTACTAATATCGATGAGCTTGGTCTGATGAGTTGACTTAGATCGATGAGCTCAGTGCGAGGAGTTTT
>NW_007743800.1:7913-18106 GCF_000696425.1 Galeopterus variegatus | reverse complement strand
AAAAAAAAAAAAAAAAAAAAAAAAAAAAAAACCTTCCTCAAGGAAAGCAATGAACTAAAGTCAATACAAAACCAAAGGGGAATTTGTCCCAGAGACACTCATAAATGCCATTATGAATATCATTAGCAACTTTTGGTACATACAGAAATACGTCTCAAAAAACACTGTTTTTCATATTATCCCTTAATTTAGAAAGCAAAATGTAAAGTCCAACTCAGCAAAAACAATTCTGGAGAGAGGACAAAAAATGCTGGACTGACATAATTCTGGGACAGCTCTTAAATAATCAGTCCAGTAGGATGTGCCAGCAGAATTGTTTGGCTGGTACAGGGGTTTTAAAGCATTTGATTTTGAACGCTTATAACTAGGTGAACAAGTATTCTCAGATCCACTTTTACACCTGTCTACTTTGCACATCAATATTATCTGCCTGTTACTGGGTAGAAGGACCCAGAGCAATGATTCTGTCCTTTCACTGACACATTCAACAGGAATGCTAATTCACAACCACAGTGATTTGTAAGTGTGTGGGGGAAAAGATAAATGAGGCAATTCTCCTCCACCATTCCCCCAAGGCCTCCCCCACTCCCATTACGAATCAAAAGATACTATTTCTCTCAAAGAAATTTTTGGTGAGGCATTGGGTGGCAGTGCATTTTAAGTCATACTTACTGACAAGCATCTGAAGTGTAGCTATTTTATGTTCCTATTGAAGAGCTAGGCCAAATGCTTTAAGTCAGACTAGCTAGGAAGGAGGATTGACCTCCTGCTGTGAAATGAGAACCAGAAGAGAGTGCTACCCAGCCTCCACCTGGGGCATAGCAGAAGGAATACCCTCAGGTTGGTATAAGATTCTTCTCTGCAAGAATAATTTAAGAATCCCCACCTTCATACAACCGTGTCAGGTGCTGGGGTTTAGAGGAAAAGATGGGTTAAGACACATTTCCTGCCTTCCAGGATCTTTCCATCCATTGAGAAGCAGGCAAGAGTACAGCAAATGCTATCTCTAGGGTAGTGAGAAGGTCCTAGGGCAGAAAAACCTAAGAGTGGCAGCTATTTGGGCAAACTTAACATGAGAGTTAAGAAAGAAAGGCTTCCAAGAGGAGATGCTTTCTAAGCCAAATTCTGACACAAAAAGAGGCAAAAGCTAAGTAACTTTCTTTTTCAGTAACTCAGATTCCTTCTCTATAATTTGGAGTTAGGTACTAACCCAACTCGCAGGGCTTTATTATAGTAACATATCACTAGATGTTGAAGATTAAGAGAAAAGTAGCTAAAAGGATGTGAATAAATCTAAAAGCCAAAAGAATGAATCAGACAGAGATGAACCAGATAGAGAGGAAGGGTGTTAAGAGTGAACAAGACTGAAACACCCTCCCAAGGTTGAGGAAGGAACATAAGAAGGGGGGAACTGCAACAAGAGGACCCCCCATATTTGATCATATTTGACCCTTTCACCTAGGGCTGGAGCAGGCCTCAGCCTCAGAGGAAGTTTGCAAGGCAAACTTGCTGGCTGAATCCCAGAAACAGGAATACGCTTGTCTGGCAGAATATAACACAAGCATAAAGTCTAGCTTAGCAGGCATTTCTCCTAGAGCCCTCTTTTCCCATGGTTATTTGGTATTTTGAACCTTAGTTATGGAGTATGATGACATTATTTACATAAATGTAAAGATGTTTTCCCATCTGCCTGGGGCTGCAGACTTGAGTACTATCCAGACCCTGAGCAATCAAGGAGGACATCAATAAAGCTATGCTGATTTCACCCTGAAGCAAATCAAAATCCTGCAGGACCCTAAGATAATGTCAAGGATGAGAACAAAAACCAGACAGGGACTTGGCAAGATTTTGCACCTGGCCCCTTACATGGAGCCCCCACAGCTCACATCCCCCTCTCTCCTGCTTTTCACTTCCTGCTCCTTACCCCATAAAAACCCTCAGCTTGAAAATATGAGATGGTTTATTCTGCCATCTCCTTCAGGTTGTCAGCATTCCTGAATAAAGCTGCCTTCTTTTTTTCACCAACACTTGACTTTCGAGTTGTTTGTTTCTGTTTGGCAGCTGGCAGCCAGACTTCAGTTCAATAACAAGAGGAAAAACAAACAGAAAGCCATCTCTGAGAAGAGGGAACAGGCTCCAGAATACAGCAAAAGACACATCTCTCCACTGGCACAGTAAGCAAGAAAAATAGGTACAGATGAAATTAAAAGTATAGGTTCAAGAAATACCCCAAATGTTCATCAACTGACAAATGGATAAACAAAATTGGGATAGCTATACGATGGAATATCATTTGGCAATAAAAAGGAATGAACCTTGGAAGCATTAAGTAAAAGAAGCCAGTCACAAAAGACCACATATTGCATGATTCTATCTACATGACCCGTGCAATGTAAGCAAAGCTAAAGACAGAAAGTAGATCAGTGGCTGCCTAGGGCAAGGGAGATTGTGTGGGATGATACAGGTTGTTTCCATATCTTGGCTATTGTGAATACTGCTGCAATGAACATAGGAGCACAGATATCTCTACATCCCTCTGTTTGTTTAGACCGTAAGTAATTCTATTACAAATAATGACATGACAAGCATTCCTAAGCGTGGATTATTTCCTTAAGACAAATTCCTAGATGTGGAACTATTGATAAAAGGTTATGAGCTTTGTTCGTAACTTTTTATTGAGGCATAATATACAAACAGCAAAGTGCACATACCATAAACGTACAGCCCAAAGAATTGAGACTGAACACACTCTTGAAAGCAGCACCCACAACCCATCCAGAAAGACACCATCTCTTCCTGTGCCCCTTCCCAGTCATTTACCCCTTTCCCAGTCATTTACCCCTTTCCCAGCAATGGCAGCCACTACACTGACTTCTAACAGCATATATACAAATTACTTTTGCTATTTTTATATTCATATAAATAACATCAAATTGTAAGTTCTCTTTTATGCTTGGCTTCTTTTTCACTCAACATTTTTGTGAGATTCATCCACATTTTTGCATGAAGCGTTGTTCATTCTTATTGCTATAGTGTATTCTACTGTATGAACAAACCACAACTTATTTATCCACTCTACTGTTGATTGGCATTTGGGCAGCTTCCAGTCTAGGGCTATGAACATTCTTTTACATGTCTTCTGGTGAACACATATGTATGCATTCTGACTATTCCATTACTAAGTAGAACTGCTGGGTCATGGGATATGTGTATGTTCAGCTTTAGAAGATACTGCCAAACAGTTTGCCAAGGTGGCTATACCGATTTATACTCCGACCAGCTGTGTATGGGAATTCCAGGTGCTGCACATCCTTGCCAACCTTTGTTTGCTATTTTCCATCATTCTTGCATTTCAGTCATTGTGGTGTAAAGAAGTAATATCATACTGTAGTTTAATTCATATTTCCCTGATAACTAACCAAGTTGAGGACCTTTTCACACATTTATCGTTTATCTACCTATCTATCTATCTATCTATCTATCTATCTATCTATCTATCTATTAAAAGATGATGGGTAAGGGAATCTTAATCCTTGACTTGGTGTTGTCAGCACCACACTCTACCAAGTGAGCCACAGGCCGGCCCTCTTTTATCAAATATTTAAATATTCGATATTTTGCTGGTAAAAAAAAGACTAAATATTTTAAGAAAATACCTTTTCTTTATACTGAATTGTAGGAATTCTTTATATATCTACAAAGACTTTTAAGGATTATACTACCAAGTTGTTTCCAGAGAATCAGTACCTCTTCCAGTAGTATATAAGAATATTATCTCACCATACTCTTGCCAGCACTGTAATTTATAATCTTTGCCTGTTTTAAACTCAAATCCAGAATAACAATGGTTCTCAGGTATTTGGATTTCACAGACCAGCAATATTTCAAAAACAAAAAGTTGGATATAAATCAGGGTTACCAACATTTTAATTTGCCAGGTAAGGGAATTTTTAAAAAACATTTGACAAAATGATTATTCTAATGCCAAAAAAACCTAGTACATGCAACACCTACCAGTTTCAACTAAGCATTTGGACTCAGAAGATCATCATACACATGACATCAATCTATTTAGAGAAATCACTTGCCAGCTGGGCAGCATCACGCATTCCCCTCAGCACACATAAGCAACAGTCTGCACAGCAGTCCACAAAGCCCTTCTCCCAGGACAGTTCAGATCAAAGGAGAATTCACATTGGTAATGCAACTGGCCACTTTGGTTTAGAAGCCTCATACACCCAGGAGCCAGTATCTCCTGTACCACTCCCTAAGCACAGCTTCCAGGGGCCCCACAAGTGACATGGCAGTTATTAGAGACATCACATTCAGAGAGCCCAAAGTATGGGATCCTTTATCGGGTAGTGATAGTTCCTGGGGTCCAGATGTAATTGACCAACCTGGGGTCATTTTTGCAATAAGCATTGCTGCCTAGAAACATAGCTAATATTCTTAACCTTACCAGGTTTCCAGGGGAACGGGGCAGCAAAGGTAAAGGTTTTGGTAACCCTTTATCCACATGGCATAACATTAAAATGAAAAATTCCTCCCAAGAAATATTGGAAATCTTACATCAATATGCATTATAAAAAACCCTTAGTTACATTTCACCTTGGACAGTTCACCAGCTTTTGGGAACCATGGTATCTTTTTTTGTTTTTGAGTCCCTCTCTTTTTCAGTTATTTCAGTTTTAATAACAAATTACCCATCTTTTTCAAACTCTTAATACCCAAATAAATATATTAAGAGAATCCTTTACTTAAAATGTGCCTTTGGCATAAGTCTCTAATGTAAGGAATCGATCCTTGGGAGCAACTCACATTTCCTTGCTAACCTCTTTGAAAAGTTAAATTCACCTTTAATCACCTTTAATGATTTAAATAAGGTGACTGTTCAGGTTATTCTTAGAAATGCCCCTGGTAAACACCCATATTTTAATCTTCAAGGGCAACAAAAGGACCATTATGTTTTTTAAAAATCTATGCTACAATGAGTCCTAAATGTTCATACTGAATTTTGTTCCCAATAAAACAGATGTAACACTTAGCATCCATTATTGCTTTCATAATCTAAGATAGAAAAATAAAAGTATTAGATTAATAGATGCTTTGAAAAATCAGTAACCCAAATTATACAAATGTAAACAAGTATGTTTAGAACTTTTTACATCACTTTAAATGCTAAAACTATTCTAAACTGTATACAAAGATAAAGAGAGCTATGTGCCTTTAATAACAGGATTCATATAATCACTTTAAATTGGAAAGCACCTTAGACCACCATTAACTATGAAGCCACCGGTAACTATCTCTGGCTGGTCTCATACCTCTACTATTCCGCCCAACCCCAACAGCGGATCCTCCAGACTATAGCCAAAATGACACCACTCAACGTTTACTTAATAGTCCTCGGACTTCTCTTTCCTCAGCACAACAGAAAAAGCCTTCTGTCCCCTGTACCAGCCAGCCGTCAAAAAAAAAAAAAAAAAAAACCCTTTTGCCCCCTTTCCCACCCAGCCGTCAAAAAAAAAAAAACACAAAACAAAAAAAAAAAAACACAAAACAAAAAAAAAAAAACACAAAACAAAAAAAAAAAAAACCCTTTTGCCCCCTTTCCCACCCAGCCGTCAAAAAAAAAAAAAAAAAAAAAGCCTTTCATCATCTGACCCCACCTATCTGAGCCAACCTCCTCATCTATCATTTTCAATACCAAGCTACCTCGTTTCAGGCCCTCTCCTCCAGCAAGCTTCTGGTCCTCCAAGATTCAAGTGGAATTTAGGATCTCATGTAATTCCTCTTCTGACGTCTACAGTCTTTGATGTTCCTGCCTCTATGCCTCTTGACCAACTTGTTATGGAGCTCACCTCCAAGGATCTTCACCTTAAATTCTAATTAGTTCTGCCTTGCTTTTCCACTACAATGAGCTCCATGAAGACGGAGGCTCTGCTTTTTCATCTAGTGTCCATAACCCTGCCTGACAGGAAACTTCTATCTAATGAATGAAAAACATTTTTTGTCAGTAACATCCCATTTGCACGTGGCAGCAACTCTTTACTCCCCTATAATGCTCTTTCCATTATCATAACTGAAAAAGCAACGGAGCTAGGGAAGAAAGAGATCAACATGAATTATCTAGCCCACACGGGCTGAGAAGTTTGCAGCTTTGCAGAGAGAGATGACGCTGGACAGACGGGCCCGGGTGACAGAGGACTCTAAATGCTGAGCTGAAGCAAACAGCTTCCACGACTAGCACAAGGTCACAAGGCTAGTGAGTGGAGGAGCTGCGACTTGAATCCAAGCAGCCCGGCTCCAGAGTGCGTGGTCCTGACCCCTCGTCCATACTGCCCCTCGATAGTATGGGAACCCTGGACTGGACCGGCGGTATAAACGGAGGGTCGCGTGGACAAAATTACGTGGTCAACACAGGACTCTCCCACACCCTCTCTATTCTAAATTTCACTCCTGGGCTGCCGTTTCTAATACAAGAGATTCAGCGGCGTCTGTAATGAGGGATGGACATCTACAGGGCCAAGGCGAGACCTTCGCGACTGAGAAATGAAAACAAAACAATGCATTAACGCGGCAGGCACGACGCGCACACTCCACGAGTGCCAGTTACGAGTTGAGACCCGGGGCAAGGCAGCCGGAGAGGCACGGATTTCAGGGCTGAGGGGCCGTCCCTTCACGGCGCAGCGGGGGCTGGTGGAAGCAGAATTCCCAAGAGGTACCGACGCCCCCGCCCCCGGGCTCCGCGCAGGGAGGGCTGCCCGCCGCCCACTTCCTGAGGAGGGACCGGAGCCGCGCAGCAGGCCCTCGGGACTCCCGGGGCCCCCGAGCCCGCGCCGTGCCCGCCCTCACCTGGCGGCCCCATGTACTTGACCACCCCCTGGGTCTTGAACACCTCCCGGGCGGCCAGCAGCGCGTCCTCGCCGTGCGCCGTGTAGAAGTCGCCCCGGTCGAAGAGGCGCACCGTGGTGGTCGGCTTCTCCGGCATGCCCTGGAAGAAGCGCACGAAGCCGGCTTCGGCCGCGCCCTCCAGCTGCAGCGTTTCCTTCGGCTGCACCGCCCTTTCGAAACCTCTCCACCGCCTAGCTGAGGGAACCGCGCGACCCAGCTCCCGCTACGCTGTTTCCCGCCTCCCCTCCCTCGCCCCCCGGGCGGTGTCGGCCTCTGCGGACACACCCAATCGGCGTCCAGCGTTGCCTTCCAGTGGGTGGGAGTCCGCCAGGGCAGCCAATCATAAACAGACGCGGCCCAGCTTCCCGCGCATGCTAGGGATTCTGCCTACTGCGCATGTTAGGTCGCGGGCCCACCCGCAGACAGACATCCTTGAAAGGGACTAGTTGTGCGGGCTTTGTCGGCTGCACGGCTTGGAGCCCAGGTGGGTGGGTCACCTGGTTGACCGTGTGGGAGATTCCCGGCAGGTATTGAGCTTATTAGGTGCCCGGAAGCATGGGAGTGGAGTCTGAAGAACTTGAAAACAAAGAATTAGCCTTCCTCCTCGTTCCATTTTTTAAAAAGTCTTGTGTCCCCTCTCCAACTGCCTCTTTTTTTTCCTTTTTAAGCAAACTGCCAACATCAGGATTATAGGTTTATTCTTCACAGCCTCCTTACTACTCCCTACTAGCCAAATTAATCGTTTTGTCCACTCGTTCATTCATTCATTCAAGGACGTTTATATGGCCCGCTATGTGTCAGACTCTGTTCTTGGCTCCGAGAATCACCAGCAAAGAGAAAAATCATTGTCTTTGTTCTACTTACATTCTAATGAATGGGTTCCGATAACGAATACAGTAAGTGAAATGGTGCTTTAGGAGATGTGGTTAAAAAAAATGTAGATGAGTGTTAAAATGTGTTTAAATGCTGAACAAAGACCTGAAGGTCAGGATCCATCCTGCAAAATTAACTCCCGCAGAAAAGGTATTACACTGTCCTGTTTGACTTTCCCTTCCCCCACAGAAGTGGCCCCAGAAGCTAATTCAGCAGCAGAATTACCCTGGGGGCTTTTCAAACCCATTCCTGGGCCCCACCCATATATAATGAGTTGTAACTTCTGGAAGCGCGGCCTTCAAATCTTTTTTTAAAAGCTCCTTGAGTATTCCTGACAATTAGCTAAATTTAGAAATAACAGGTTAAAATTCTAATGCCTTTTAGAATCCGACAAAGTTTGGATCATCTGACATCAGACTACCTTCCCAGCAGCATCTGCAGTTTGGCAGCACTCCCTCCTCTCTCCCCAACTCTACGGTCTAAGGCAATGAGCTTCCCTTCCCTTTCAACTTAATGGCTTCAACACAGACGGCCCTCTGCTCTGGATTGGCCCCTCCCTGCCCTTTTCAAACTTCTGGTCATCCTTCAGTCCTGAGTTCAAATGTCTCCCAATGAAAGTCTGCCCAGTCTCCCCAGGTGTAATTAGTTGCATTGTCTTCTGAGGTCCCATCTTACTCATATCTCTGTTTTAATACTTGCTACATTGTTTTAGGAATGTCTGTTCACCTGTCTCTCTTACTAAATACCTAGAAAGGACAGGGATGGGAATTTATATTCTTCATCAGCATTTATCGATTTTAAATTCATCAGCATTTATCGATTGTCAGGTATTTTTTAAAATTTTTATATGCGTTTAGTATTTTTCTTTTTTATATTATGACAGAAATCTGGATGTGTATACTGTTTTAATCCTCACAATTCTGGGTGTTAGGAACTATTATTATTCTTATCTTACAATGATAAAACTGATATTTGAAGATGTGAAGTAACTTGCCCAGGATTACAGAGCTAGTTAGTGATTGTGGCGCTACTTTTACTTGCCCGTAATCGCCAATTGTTGAGCTAGGGCCGGGTCTAAGCTTAACAGACCCCTCAAGCCCATTCCAGACTGGGTCACAAACCCTTCACATGCCAGGCTGGGTCATCAGGCCCCTCACAGGCAGGTCTGTGAGCTAGGTAACTGGCAAACAGGTCCTTGGAAGCCATAGGTTCAAGAGCATAGCTGCGTGGAGCAGCGCCGGCCCAAAGCAGATGCCAGCCAAACCGTGGCACCACACATGCGCACCAACTCCACCCCACCCCACCCCACACACAATTTGTTTACTGAACCACCCCCAACCAGCCCTGAGGAGAGGGGAGCCTGATTAAATTATTCTATTTTCCCAACAGTGATAGAGCTGGAGTTCAGCCTTTCTCCAGATTCTGTACACTTATCTGTGTGCATACAGAATCTGGAGCAAGAGTGTATACTGAGAAAGAAAATGTGTTTCAAACCTGAGTTTTGTAGTCTCATGCCATTTCCTCCTCCTTTTAGGAAGTTATTAACATTTCTGATAGACTTTAATGAGTGGAAAGTCTAGAAAATTCATCTAGCTGACTGTCGGCCTTGGCAGAAGACAGTGACCTTTAACCAGACTTAGAAGGTAGCAAATGATTCCAGATATTCTTCACTTTGTGCATACCAATATCAATGATCCTAATGTGCTTTTTTCCTACAAAATGTCTTTAGGAAGAAGAATCTTTAGGCTGCTTGGAGACAAATTTGAAATTAAAATTTGATATGTGCTTGTAATCATCAATTTGTCTAAGACGTTGTTTTAACAGTATCTTTTTTCCCTGACCATATGCATGTATTAACTGTTCATGATAAATTCCTGTTTAAAGTTATGTCAAATAGTTGTGTCTCATAGGAATGTCATATATTTTCCAGTCCCACATGGGAAATTGTGAATTTCTAAAAATAACTGGCAAGAAGAATTTTACAAAATTATAACTGGAAGACATGGCATGATTGATAGGTGCAATAAAATCATTATCCCAACATGGTTGTTTTTCTGTTGTTTTTTAAAATCAGTTTTATTTATATTTATTTTTGTGGGGTACAGTGTGTTGTTTCAATACATGCATGTAGTGCATTCAGTTAGAGTAGATAGCATAGTTTTCTACACAGTAGCCAACACCTTCTTCTCCCCCACCATGGTTGTTTTTAATTTTCTCATATATTTTTCATATTCACTATAATGACTGTTAATTTTTTGTAATCAGAATAAGTGTCAGGCAAAAAAAACAGATGTACCTAACAAAGAAACTCTTAAAAGAAATAAAAATTAAGATTTTAAGCCATGCAAGTATAGAAAAGCGTTCAGTAAATTTTAGAGTGCTTTAACTTAATCTTAAAAGTATTATTAATTCAATGGGGCCGGCCC
>NW_007743800.1:4861-6125 GCF_000696425.1 Galeopterus variegatus | reverse complement strand
GTGTTAGTAGAAGCTTCATGAAAGAGGTGGATCTTCAGCTGAGGCTTCACTAAATGGAAGGTTTTGTAGGCATACGAAAGAACATAAGCACAGACATGATAGAACCCAAGCAAAGGTAGGACAGGACAGAGGAGCAGGAGCATTTGAGGAGTGGGAAGGAAAATCCTAACTGCAATAAAATTTTATGTATTGGGGTATAGTGGAAAATAAAGTAGATTGTGACTAGATCTTGGTTGTTCTGGGAATGATGTACAGAAAGGATTGAAAGTGGGGAGAGTTTAGTATTAGGGAAGTAAGAAATTACATTAATCCAGGCATGTGACAAAGCTGTGGAGCAGGGTATTGGCAAAGGGAGTGGACAGGAAGGAGAAACCTAGGCCAAGCAGAACAACTAGAGCCAGCTGACACCACAGGATCACAGGGGCTGGGATGCCACCCTACCACACTTCTATGACTGGCACTGGTCCCTTGACACCACTGCCCACGAGTGCTTTCTCCACTGTTCTTCCTTCTTTTCACCACAAGATTCCAAATCGTAAATTGTGGTGCATGTGCCGTGGATGCTCAGGGCCAAGGGAGGATCTCCGCCCTTATACTTCCAAAGAGGGGGATAGAGAACTGTCTCTCACCAATGTCACACACAGGAAAATGCCCCTCAAATTGAAGAGGGGATGGGATGCTGGACAGCCAAAAGAAGAAAAAGTGCTGCACAGAGCCAGCCTGTGGAAAGCCTTGTATATGGCCTTTTGACCAGGGGGACGGGGTAGATTTTATGTTGTATAAAAGTAGGTGATCAACTTTAGGCAAATAATTCGGGGAGCAATGTGGGGTTTGGATGTTCCCCTCACCCCAAGCACAGGGAGAGACTTTCCCTGTAATTTATGGAGAGGGAACAGGTTGGTGGCAAAAAGACCAGTGAAAATGTGTAAGATAAGGCAGATTAGAGGGGCTTTTATTTCTGAGGGAGAATCATAGGGTCTGGTGACTAAAAGAATGGAGGAGGTAAGAGAGAGAAAGGAATTTGGGGCTTGATACATGGGGATGCCATTAACTGATTCTCAGCATACAAGAGATGAAATAGGTTTGTGGAAGATGATGGGATCATTGAAGTCCAGTTACATGAAACAGACATTTTAGTATAGAACTCAGGACAAAGGACAAAAATGGAGATGGTGCTTCTGTTACCTTCCAGGCTCAGATGGTAACTAAGGCAAGGGAATGGATGACAAATCCCGGGAACATCAATAGTTCAGAGTCAGTAGAA
>NW_007743800.1:3104-3785 GCF_000696425.1 Galeopterus variegatus | reverse complement strand
TTGAGCAGCTGGCTGGTACAGGGATCCGAACCCTTAGACCATGGTGTTCTGACACTGTGTTCTAACCAACTGAGCTAACCAGCCAACCCCCAAAGAAGAAAATTTATGGATAACATACTGGGGTAGGGGACAGGGCAGTCATCATGGTGATAGGCTATAGGGACATCAAATGATGCAACATTGGGGGAAAAGGGTCATTGGCAACTAGTAAGTCAGTGTGGACCTTAGCAAGAGTAGCTTCAGAAGAGATAGGACAGAGAATAGAAGAAAATGAATGGGTCGAAGAATGTGCCAGCTGTTGAACGGACTCAGGATTCCAAAGGCTCCTTCAAACTGGAGGCTTCCACAGAGATGACCCCAGGATTGAGCTTCTTCAACCCTGTCTGTGCCACTCCCAACAGCCAGATCCTGAAAGAGATGTGTGATGTGGAGCAGGTGCTGTTAAAGACTGCTGCAGCTCCCGCCTCCTTTAACCTCCCCAAATAGAAACATGTAGGAACAGAATCCCAAGAACATAAGGCTCCAGGGAGGAAAAAGAAACAGCTCTGGCCAGCAATACCAGCGTCCTCACTGGCTGCTCCTCTACGGAAGAAGAGGCCTGCTGAAGTTGGAGTCATCATCTCTAACCCCAGTCTGGCTTGGGAGATGCTTTGACGTTGCAGCCAGAAGCGTTCTTTTTTT
>NW_007743800.1:0-395 GCF_000696425.1 Galeopterus variegatus | reverse complement strand
AACCTGTGGCCTTGGTGTTATCAGCACCACACTCTCCTGAGTGAGCCACAGGCTGGCCCCTAAGTTACTGATTTTCAAGGAAGTTCTTTGGTTGGTTGATGTGGGGAATAGCTCTGTGGGAGGAAGAGTTCATTCTGAAACCAGAATGTGCTACTTCTATAAGTTTGATAAGAAAAGAGAGATGGGAATGGAAGCTTGTTAGGGGAACAAGGTCAGTGGAAATTTTGGGAGAGGGGAGGAAACATATTTAGGATGACAGGAAAGAATTATGAAATTATGTTGTATCTACCAGAAGTGCTGTGAGTGTTGGGAGAAGTAGAGAGCTGAGGCTAACGTGTTAGTAGAAGCTTCATGAAAGAGGTGGATCTTCAGCTGAGGCTTCACTAAATGGAAGG
>NW_007743799.1:13675-18109 GCF_000696425.1 Galeopterus variegatus | reverse complement strand
TATAATCTAAAAGACTGCAGAAAGTAGAGACTAGACTTCTGACTCTCAAGATACTATTTTTGTCATTAGCTTATTGACGTAAATTTACATTCAACGAAGTTCTCATTAAGATTGGTACAATTTTCTCCATGATTTGATGAATTTGGACAAATGTAACTCCCACCACAGTGAAAATACAGAACATTTCCACCACCCCAAAAAGTTTCCTTGTGACCTTTTGTAGTCAATTTCCTTCCTCTACCACTAACCCCTAAGAAATTACTGACCCTCCTTCCTTCTCTATCATTCTAACTTTCTGGAATTTCATATGAATGCAGTTTTTATCATCCAGATTTAGATATTTACTGGTGTTGTCCCATACATCAGTAGTTCATTCAACTTTCTTGCTAAGTTATGTTCAATTTATGAATATACCACGTTTAGTTTATACATTTGCTATTTGATGAACACTTGTCTTGTTCTTTAGTTTTGGGATACTATTAACAAAGTTGCAATGGTTTGGTAAAATTCAGCAATGAAGCGATCCTATCCTGGTCTTTTCTTTGTTGGAAGATTTCTGATTACAGCTTCAATCTCATTGCTAATTATTGGTTTGTTCAGTTTTTCTAGGTCTTTTTGGTTCAATCTTGGTAGTTTGTATGTGTCCAGAAATTTGTCTATTTCCTCCAGGTTTTCAAATTTTTTGCATATAGTTGTTAATAGTAATCTCTAATGGTTCCTGTGTTTCTGTGGTATCAATTTTGATCTCTCCTTTTTCATTTCTAATTTTTGTTATTTGAGTCTTCTCTTTTCTTTTTTTAGTTAGTCTGGCTAATGGTTTGTCAATTTTGTTTATCTTATCAAAAAACAAACGTTGTGTTTCATTGATCTTTTGTGTCATATCTTTGGTCTTTATTTCATTTAGTTCTGCTCTGATTTTAATTATTTCTTGCCGTTTCCTAACTTTGGGATTGGCAATGAACAACTGAACCCAAGTCTTTGTGTCAAGATACGGTTTTGTTTATCTTCAGTAAGTAACTACAAGAAGAATTGCTGGGTCATATTTTAAGTACATGTTTAGCTTTATAGAAAACTTCCAGACTGTTTTCCAAAGTGGCTGTATAGTGTTGTATCCTCTTTAGCTATGTATGAGATTCAAGTGTTTTATACAATTGTCAACATTTGGTGTCATCAGTCTTTTTAGTTGTAGCTATTCTAGTGGTATTAAAATATCACATCGCAGGTTTAATTTCATTTTCCTGATAACTACTAATGTTGAGCATCTTTTAACAGGATTATTTGCCATTCTTGTATCTTCTCTGATGAACTATGTCTTAAACTCTTTCACTCATTACAAAATTGATTGTCTACTTCTAATTTTTTTTCCCATCAGTGTCTGAAAAATATTTGCAGTTATATACAAGGAAGTGGTATTATTGGGTAATAGATAATATTTACAAAATATTGCCAAGTTGTCATATTAACTTGTTTTAATAACTTAATAGATACATAATTGACATAATAAATTTCAAATATTTAAACTGTAAAATCTGATGTGTTTTGAAATACATGTACACTCTTAAAACATCACCACAACCAATTTAATGGACCCATCCGTCCCATCAAAAGTTATCTTGAATCCCTTTGTGATTCCCTCTCCAGTCCTTCCCCACCTACCCACCCCTTAGACAACCACTGCTTTTCTTCCTGTCACTGTAGATTAGTTTGTGTATGCCAACGTTTTACACAATGGAAGAATATATTATGTATTATTTTTGAGGGGAGAGTGGTCTGGCTTTTCCACTGATCCTAATTATTTTGAGATTTATCTGTGGTGTCATTTATATGAATAGTTTGTTATTTTGTATTGCCAAGTAGTATTTTATTCCAAATCCACCCACTACACTGTACCTGAATTCAGTTTTGATCATGCTTCTTTCACTAGGTGATGAAACATCTTTGGTGGTTTTCATCCTGATGATACAATAAATTTGACTTTTATATCAAGCTATATACATGGTGCAAAAAACTTGGTTCTTTATTTTCACTTGTCGTTCATTCACTCAATAATCAAGCAATACAAGATTGGGAATGCTTACTGGTAGCTACATATGTAATATATATTTGTAAGTGTTTGTGTATAAAAGTTCATGTCAGATAGGCCTTACTATCTATTTGAAGCAACTCAAATTTCTATCATCCCTGAGAACGAATTTCCTTTTTTACAATATAAAAGTAAAAGTTGTAATTACCTCACAGTTTTTGAGAATAAAATGTTTCTATCAGTAAGCAACTAGTAAAATTTAGCTATGACAGTGTTGATGATGATGATGGTGATGGTGATGATGATGAATTTTATGTTATCCCAATTTCTTTGAATGTTTCATTCTTCTCCAAGGCTGGAAAAGGGCAAGTTATCCTCTAAGATACTTTTTAATCTCCTCTCTATTTGTCATCACTTAGATAGTATCTTGCATATGATTCTATTAAGTGTTTACCAAAGTTTGGCAAATAAAATTTAAGGGCTGGCCAATTTGCTCAATGTGTTAGAGTGTGGTACTGATAACAGCAAGGTCAAGAGTTCAGATCTTTGTCCAAGCCAGCTTCCAAAAAAAACTTTAAAGATTTAAATTTTAAAATTATTTTTTTTAAAATATCTGACCTATTTCTGAGAAAGAAAGCTAATTTCCAGGTATTCGATATATACAATATATAACATACTTTACTACTTTATATACTTTTAACATACTTTATATATACATACTTTAATATGTATCATATTAACTATGTGTGGTAGATATTATTTTCATATGTTTAGGAAAAAAATAACTGCAATTCAAAGAGAACAGCTGCTATACAAGTTATCTAATCTCCTAGTTCACTCAACTGGCAAGTTGGGATTCAAAAATAAGTCTGTTTGGTGTCAAACCTTGCTGTTTTGCTCTGCAGTACACTATTAATCAGAAAACATAAATTTATGCCTCCGCCTTCTTATATTTAACTAGTAAGACAATTTTCCTAAGGAAAATGTTTTCTCATTCCTTGAGTTTCATTATTATATTGAAGCAAACAGAATAAAAAGAACTACAATATTTAAAATCTTTAATTGTTGTCACGTACTGTGATCTTTCTCTCTCGTTCGCTTATTTAAAAGAGGCTGAAGGAGTACAATGTGCTACCATTGAGAGAGAGAGAAATAAAAAGTATAGCCAAGAGAGAAATAAAAAGTATAAAGTTAATTGCGCTAAATTCAGTTTATAGAAAGATACACAGGAATGAGGACTGTTGGAAGACCGCTGAATTTGATTACAAAGCCATTAGTGTCTTAACAGAGATAAGTCGATGGAAGGGGGTAAGGAAAATAATCCAGTGAACGGTGAAGATTTGGAGGTGATTGTTGTAGACTTTGATTTCATCACTGGCAAAGAAAAGAGGCAAAGAGGTGACTCATTCTGTCAATAATTATTTATTAAAATTATTCATTAAAATTCTACACACAAAAACTTCAAAATACTGATATAGGAGGGTCTTCAAAAAGTTTGTGGGAAGATTCCTGTTATCCATCATTTTAACTGTTCTCTGGACTTTCTGAAGTGCCCTTGTACAGTGAGAAATCAGACATGATTCCCATTCTCAAGGAGCTTACCATTTCTTGGGTGGGAGAGTGATAGACCTTGGTCTGTAATTTTGGTTCTACAATAGAAGTAATTTTGGTTCTATAATAGGTTTTTGGAAAACAAAGAAGGGAGTGATGCTGGTGAGGAGGAAGGAATCAGAAATTGCTAGAAGAATGAAAGAGATGATTCTCTGGTTAAGTTTTGAATGATGAATAAGATAGTAATATGCAAATAGGAAAGAAATGGACTGTAGTGGATTGAATTATGTCCCCCCCAAAACTCACTGAGGCTTGAATTGTCTCCCAAATTTTGTGTGTTAGAAACTTAGCCCCCACTGTGACTGGTAAGAGGGTGGGAAATCCTATTATGGTGATTGAAAGTTGGAGCCTTGAAGACGTGATTGGATTGTAGGACCATGTAGTAGTGAATGGATTACAAATGGTGGTCAGGGATGTGGTTCTGAGAGCTTTAAAAGAAGAGAAGAGTCTGTCTCTGTTCCCTGCTCTTTTTGCTTCCACCATCTTTCAATGTGAGACCCCTTGGTCTCTCACTGTTGCCACCACCAGATGGACTTTGGACTTCCCAGCCTCAGAAACTATAAGCACTAAATTTTGTTTTTCTTTATAGTTACCCAGTTCCGTGTATTTTGTTATAAGCAACACAAATGAACTAATACATGGACATTGCTTAGAGAAGGAGTTACATGCCTGAAGGCACAGACACATAACATAGTCATATTCTGAAATTTGTAAATGGTACAATATGGCACAAAGTCTGTCAGTATATTGAGTGGAAACAGGTGATCGGAAAACACTGGAAAGAAATAGTAATGAATAAA
>NW_007743799.1:11301-12646 GCF_000696425.1 Galeopterus variegatus | reverse complement strand
TCAGTATATTGAGTGGAAACAGGTGATCGGAAAACACTGGAAAGAAATAGTAATGAATAAAGTAGCAGAGTAGATGGACAAGAATGAAATCAAAAGCACAGATAAAATAGTTAGCTTATGGAATAAAGACATAGTGTCCTCTGCCATTAGAGTAAGTGAAAGCTGAATTTCCTTAAGATGTAGGTAGAATGACAATAACTGAAAACATGAAGAAATAAAGGAAACATATGAAGAAATACAGAGATATATGGGGATAGGATACTGTGGAAACTCCTGCACAATATTAGGTACAAGAGCAGAAGATAAGTAAATGAAAGGTTAATGATTCGGGCAATGCGACAGTGATAAAGGATAAAAGATCACAACCTATAAAGATGAATGGCTGATTAAGTGGCACACAATTAATGTCTGTGGATGCTTTGAAGCTATGATGTTCAGCACTCTTTTTGACTTCCAATGTCAGAAACCTAGGAGAGGACTTTGACTTTAATTAAGACATGGTAGTTTCTGTTATAGTCCAACCTTCTCACTGAGAAAAAAACATAAAAGCAATATAATATATACAAGCAAACAGTAGTTTTCATGTAATGGGACACAACCAAGGCAGCCAATGCTTGAGGGACTGAGATGTCAGATAATTGAACCACATTGAAGAGAGCTAGCAACCTCTGCTCCTTTGTCTGCAGGAGGCATTTGTCAATTCTCAATATGGGACACAGAAATGTAGTGGCAGCCTAGAAATTACAGCAGTAATATCATAAGGTGAGGGAGATGAAAACAAAGATCAGGGTGACAAGGGAAGATAAGATCTGAGGAGCAAAGACCCCAGAGAATATTAAGATAACAGTGTACACAGCTTTGCCTTTTAACCATCATCTGCATCTTGACTGGTACATGGATGAGAGGCCAGAAATCAAGTAGCATATAATAACTAGGAGTATGAGAACTAAGCAGAAAATTTAACATTTTCAAGGAATTGGAAAGAAAAAAATATTAGTTTTAAAGCTGCCAAGAAGAAAAAGCCCAAATAAATATTTTTGTTTGTTTGTTTGTTTGTTTTGTTTTGTTTTGTTAGTGGAAACTCCTGAAGGCCTATACTCTAGGAATAAGAAAATAAATCAGAAATAGAGGCTGGTGTTCACATTGTCAAAAATACATAATTGTGTGCTCGCTTCGGCAGCACATATGCTAAAATACATAATTAAACTATATAAGTCCAGACTGGATCAGATTGATCCACTCTTAATGTAACTGCCAGTCAGAAGAAAATAAATCTTCTCTGGAGGAAGGCAATATCCAGAACCTCTACAAATGTTCTTATAAATATACAGCATTAGTTAATATT
>NW_007743799.1:9553-10233 GCF_000696425.1 Galeopterus variegatus | reverse complement strand
TTTTTTTAAATGAAGTCACTGGGAAATTACAGAACTAAAAATATAGTCACTAATATTAAAAACTTAAGAAATGGGTTTAATAATAGGTTGGACAGCAAATAGGCAATAAAGGAAGTAAAGAAAACAAAGTTTGAAAATACAGAAAAGAGCAAAATAGAGTAATAGTGAGACTCACAGGCTGCTTTTTGGATAAAGATGAAGAAAACTAGAAGACAATTCAATGGCTGGAAGAAAAATATTTGCAGTATAGATTTTGATATACAGAAGGAAAATATTCTCCATTAAAAAACATAGGCCCACACTAAAAGAACCACTAAAGGGAAATTACTCAGGCAGAAGGAACAGTATTCCATGTAGAAACCTGTTAATGTAGAAAAAAATGAAGGTCAGAAAAAGAAAATATGTAGATTTAGGTAATACTGACTCTTATTTTATTTTATTTTATTTTATTTTTATTTTACTTCTCAATATACATTGTAGTTGATTTTCATGCCCCTTTACCCGTTCTTCTCCCCCCCCCCCCCATCATATCTGTTCACTTGACTTAAATAGTTCAAGGAATTTTTGTGGTTATTCTGTCTTCTTCCCCTCCCCACAACCCTTGATTTATTTGTGTTTATTTATTTATTTATTTTTCGCTCCCACAAATAAGTGAGAACATGTGGTATTTCTCTTTCTGT
>NW_007743799.1:6112-6499 GCF_000696425.1 Galeopterus variegatus | reverse complement strand
CATTTTACAGAAGAGAAAACTAGGGGTCAATCAAATATTTTTGCCCAATATTACACAATCTGCTTGTGTTAAGAGGTAGAATCTCTGCCTCTGTATCTTTTAGTTTTTACTTGTGCATCCTCAGGGACCCTGGAACCACCCCACCTTCCCAGCACATGGTCACAAAAACACATACACTTTTTCCAGTAATCCCTAGAAGCTTGATTGTCTTTAGGCTAAACACTTATCTTCAAAAACAGGAACGAGGCGTTGGGAAGAACATAACCTGACTTCAAAAAGACCTATGTTTTATCACTACCTTCTAGCAGTGGTAAGTTACTTAACAGCTCTAATCCTTAGTTTAATCAACTGAAATATATAAAGTTATCATAACCCTTGTAGGCTTGT
>NW_007743799.1:0-603 GCF_000696425.1 Galeopterus variegatus | reverse complement strand
TGACAGGAATTGATTGGTACCTGAACAAAAGTGGTACAGAGAAAATGGAAAGGGGAAAGACATGGAAGAAATTTAAGTTCTTCAGGGCTATTAATTACTATGAGCCAAATATTCTATCCAGCAGATATCAGGAAAAATCTCATTTTACAGAAGAGAAAACTAGGGGTCAATCAAATATTTTTGCCCAATATTACACAATCTNGGTCTGTATGTGGGATCCGACCCCTCGGCGGGAGCGCCGCCACGCTTCCCAAGTGGTGCACCACCTGGCCGGCCCTTAACTTTTTATTTTTAAATAATTATATGATCACAGGCAGTTGCAAAAAATAGTACAGAGAGATGCTATGTACTATTTTTCCCCCGATTGTTGCAACTTTTGAACTACAGTGCAATATCAAGTCAAGGAAATTGACATTAGTACAATTTGTGTATGTGCTCAGTTCGATACCACCATAGCAATCAAGATACGGAACTATTCCATCACTACAAAGATCTTCCTCATGTTACACATTTAGAGTCATACACATCCCCTCCTCCCATCCCTAACCCCTGGCAACCACTAATCTGTTTCCTATCATAATTGTGTCATTTTGAGAATGTTAA
>NW_007743798.1:17760-20061 GCF_000696425.1 Galeopterus variegatus | reverse complement strand
ATAACATATAAAGCCTTTTTTACATGCACAGGGAGACTATGATCTAATTGCACACTTGTTTCCAATAACAGTTGATCAATATAAATGTCTATCAGCAGGAGATTCTATCATGCATGATAAATTTATAATGTGTAAAATCACAGAGCATTCAACTAAATAAGACATCTTAAATACCTTATGTTGGAATGAATAGGCAAAATCTAGAATGATATATAGAGCATGATAGATTTAATGACATGCAAAACAACAATAAATATTGTTTATAGATATACATAAATGTAAAACACTGTGAAAACATTTGCTGCAAAGACACATGTCACGTACATAATAGTGGTTACCTCAAGGGAAGAAATGAGTATTGGACTCTGAAGGGAATATAAGATTTTATTTTTTTATTTTATCAACATTTACTTGTACATACTTTTGGGGTACAGTGTGTTGTTTCAATACATGCAATACGTGCATATACTGCACGAAGATTCACTTAGATAGCGTAGTTTTATAGCCCGTTAGTCTACCACTTCTTTCAAGTTTGACTTCATTCGAGGGAATTGTTAAATACAAGAGTTGAGTATGCGTGTGTTTTCAAAGTCCTTTTGTAAATTAGGCTTTAAAAAGAAAGTAGCTAAAGATTAACAGATGGAGTGGTTGAACATCAGGCCTATAACCACAATAATCAAAGAGGGCTTTAAGATAATTTTATAGGTAGTGCATTCTCCACAATGCAAGGAAAATGACAGACAGATGTCTCATTACCTCATGCATCTTGTATATTCTTCATCTGTAATTCTTGAGAACATCACTCAGCATTTCAAATAAGCAGAAGAGTGGGCCAGTTGTGAACTGAAACACAATATAGAGACTTTGCTGTGCTCATTTTTCATTCCAGACAGATGATTGTCACTCAATAGAAAATATATTGCACCCAGTTTAAATTGCATGGTGATTTAAGTGTGCTTGGCATCTCTCCAGGGACACCAGAGAGTTGACTTCAGCTTCCGAGAACACAGCTGAATTTACTAAAAGTGATCCTTGGACTGGTGTGACTTGGGGTAGCTTCATTTATAAGTTCCTCTTCTTTGACTTTATCTCATGCATACTAAAAACTTTCCAATTGAAATAAAATAGCTGCTATTTAGTTTCAAAAGTCTCTAGGTAAGTATCACCTCAACAGAGATTTTTAAAATGTGTTTATAACGAAGGAAGTGGAAGTCTCTGGATAGTTTACATCAAGGAAATGAATTTATTGCTATGGAAGTGTGGGCTTTGATTTTAAAAAGTGGTTTTCTGGTATCGTTTGTAGTCTCTCGGGCTCAACAGCCCCAAGAAATGCTGTTGGCTGGCCACTTGAGGTCTGTTAAAAATGTGTGATGCTGTCTGTATTTTAGATTCTTAAATTCTGTTTTTTCCTTTTCTTTTTTTTATCAGGGACATTGGTGTAAAAATGAGTTTTATTAGCATAATTTCTCCAACAGTAATGATGGAAAGCATTATCAGTCTTTTCATACTTCCAGGGTAAACAAAACAAAACATTTTGAGGCCGCTGAAATGAACGATAGAGGTGCGGTATTGGCTGATACAGTTGCTGAAAATTGCCTTGTCGCATGACCGAGAAACAGGAAAATTCAGCACCTTTGACCTTTTGTCGTGACACACATGGCAGTAAATAAATAACAGGGAAAAGATAAGTAACCGTGTATTTAAAACCAGAAATGAAGTTTGGTTATTTTGATTATCCATTGAGTCCATCAAGCAAATCTTTAAAACTAATTTATCTAATATTGGATTATTGTTATTTGGTAAATTAGTGAGAAAATTTAAAAATAATGTTCACCACCCAAATGCGTATATCCCATTACAATATTTTAAGAGGCTTCTTCATCCTCCATGGAAAGAAATAGTAGTAAAAACATGGTGGACTTTAAAATTAGAGAAGTTATGTGGGACTTNCCCAAATTATTACCATTTCGTATACTGCACCCCCCCACACACACACCCATTCTGTCCCCACATATGGCACTGCCATGAATACTGCCACTAAAGCACATTCCCTTGCCGTCTGTTATAGGCAGCTGTCTTGGAGGAATAAGCAACCTGTCAAACTAAGTGGACGGCAGAGGGACACTGGCCCTGGCTCTGGGTGTGGGGCCCTGAGCTGGCAGGGGACAGGGAGGGGGAAGTACTTGGCAACCTCTCCGCTGTGACCCTACCCATGGCTGAGTGACTTTGTGCCAGTGGGCAAAGCTTCCACATGGGACATGAGGACCTCAGCCTTCAGCACAGGGAGTTTTCTGTTCAGGG
>NW_007743798.1:11809-12096 GCF_000696425.1 Galeopterus variegatus | reverse complement strand
GCCCACCTCATGGGAAGTGTTTGGAGTATGGGAGTGGGGGAGACGGGCCCGCTGGGTGAATACTGGGGCACAGCAAGGACAGCTGATCTGCCCTGCAGTCAGCACAGGCCCACTCAGTTGAGACTGGTCAGGAATGCACCCCCCGAAGTCTGCATCCAGCCCAGCACCCTATCTATCTTCCCTTCCACTCCCTCTCTCCCAACTGCTCCACCACATCATAGAATATATAATAATAATAATAATAATAATAATAATAATAATAAATAAGTAAATATATTAAGAAAATT
>NW_007743798.1:5935-6152 GCF_000696425.1 Galeopterus variegatus | reverse complement strand
GCCAGTGCTGTGCCCTTCGTATAAAGTTGCTTGGAAACTTCAGAGGAGAAGAGGGCCTTGGTGGCCCCCAGGCCAGCAGAACCAGTAACAGAGAATCTGTGGAACCACATAGGGCCGTAGACAACTGAAAAAAGGAGCCACTCACAGGCCAGTGAGTCATTGCAAGGGACTGGCACATGGCCCACCTCATGGGAAGTGTTTGGAGTATGGGAGTGGG
>NW_007743798.1:0-222 GCF_000696425.1 Galeopterus variegatus | reverse complement strand
AATTAAACAGGAAATCAAAAAATTTCTTGAAACTAATGGAAATACTGCAAAAGCAGTACTGAGAGGAAAGTTTATTGCAATAAATGTTTACATCAAAAAAATGGAAAGACCTCAAATAAACAACCTAACACTATGCTTCAAAGAACTTGAAAAACAACAACGATCCAATCCTAAAGGTAGCAGACACAAAGAAATAATTAAGATCAGAGAAGAACTAAATGA
>NW_007743797.1:13558-18113 GCF_000696425.1 Galeopterus variegatus | reverse complement strand
TGAGAGGAGTTGGAGGTGGGAGAGAGGACTTAGAGTTGCCTGTAATTTGTAAAATGGACTGTAATGCAACCACAAATGCAATGTACTGAGCTCCTTCTCTGTAGTAGTGATGACAGCCCCTTTCTAGGATACAGTCAGGGATGCCAGGCACCATGCTGTGCTCTTTACACACATTTTCTCCCGTAACCCACACAACAAAACCCTATGGATTGGATGTGTCCATCGTCACCGTGGTGCTGAGGACTTAACAGACTCAAAGAAATCAAGCAACTTGGTCACATAGCTGTCTGTACCCAACTCCCAGTCCAGCTCTTCACCTTTGGGGATGAGGCTCCCTGGAGAGAATGTGAGGCCTGCCCTCGAGTGCAGAGGGGCAGGGGGCTGGGCTGGGCTGGGTGTTGCTTGCACAGAAGAGCTTGGTGGTGGGAGCTTGGTTGGACACAGACACCCTTGAGGACTCAGAGGAGCATTCTGGGTCAGGGAGTCCTGACCCCTTCTGTGCCCAGGCCCCCTTTGGCAGTGTGGTGACGCCTGTGGACTCTTCAAGTGTTCTCAAATGCTTAAACTGAAATACATAGGAGTACAAAGGAAGCCAATTTTACTGAAATACAGTTATTGAAAGAATCCCAAAACAAATTTGTGACACAGTAATCTACCACCTTCATTAACAATGCATTCAATAACCAGATCTAGTGGCAAATCTATTAACCACCATAATTTCCAAGTTGTGATGAGCGTAAACAATATTTCAGGAGACGTGCAACAACTGGTAAGACATGAAAACATCTTGATTTTTATTAGTGACAGAGACACGGTTAGTGCTAATACTACTGGGGCTTGTCATGAAGAAACAGTAAATTCACTTAGAAGTTAGTGAAAATGTAATCACCCCTCCCATCCAAGTTCTCAGACTCCCCAAAATGTATCCACCCACCCCAGGTTAAGAGTAGAAGCAACTGGGAGATAATGTGAATTTCAAAAAGCGCAATTTTGGGGGAGAAAACTGGGGAAATCAAATAAAGCCTTCCTTCAGACAGAAAGCGTTTGACAGTACATGGATCTTCCTTCTTCTTGGATCTACCTAAAAGAGCTTTCTGGAATATACAAGGCATTTTTTTGGGTGAGGCAACCAAGAACCAGGGAGGCTGAGAGACTTGTCTGAGAGCCCTAAGGCATAAGCAGTGGAACCAGACACAACCCTCTCAGTGCCCCTGACTCTGACCCTCTGTGCTCTCCACCTTGCTGGGCAGGGTGTCCTCTGCCTCCTCTGTTGAGCCCTGCTCCCTCCACCCCTGTGCACTGTGCTGTGCCTCACTGTGTGTGTGTGTGTGTGTGTGTGTGCGTGTGTGTCTCACTGAGGTGCAGCTTGAAGAAACCTTGCTTGGGAGGGTTTGACTGGGCGGCAGGAGGGAGCCGGGCTCAGAGGAGTGGTGGCAGCCCCTTCAAGCTGAAGAGAAAGGTTCACCATTCAGTTGGGGACAAGAAAAAGCTGTTGACATTTACTGGGGGTGAAGATGTGGGGCAGAAGCCCTCTTGGTTCACCTTTAGCAGGCTGGGTAAATTGGGCTGTACAAAGACTTTGTCATCTGGAGCTGCCCACACTTAATCTCACTGGAAGTTGAGGTGGGTTCTTTTGGGGTCTCCCAGTGTAAAGAATGCAAACCTTAGGTGCAGAAGATCTGCTGGGCCCTTGACTTGCTTTGAAACCTGGAGCAGGTTTCTTCACTTCTCTGAACCTGTGTTTTAGAAAGAAGACTAAAGAGAGCTTCCTCTCAGTGATCTTGGGAGGAGCCAGGGAATAATGAACGTAAAATCACTTTGTAAACTCTAAAATCTTCTATAGGCATTAGTTACTTTTAACAGGAAAGTACACAAATTACATTTGCATGGTTGTTTTCCAGAACCATCTTACTTGGATTGAGCATTAATTAAATTAAGGAGACCCACAAATCTCCAAGAAATGTGCCCTTGCTAAATCACTGCTCCTTTCTGAACCCAAGCCAGGCATAAGTATTTTTCTGCACACATTAAAAAGGATCTACCTATTTGGATTTCCCTACTTAAAATATTAACAGGTGGAATTACTAAAGGAAACCTTAGAATTCACAAAGATCCTTTATATTTATCTCCGTAGCTCCTCAGAATCCCATGAGATGGGTGTATTTTTTTCTCTCCATTTTACAAGGAGGAAACTGAGGCTCGTTTATGCAGGGAATTAGTGGTCAGGTAAGTCCAGGAGTCCATCTTCTGACTTGTTCTAGTCTTTAATTAGGATTGAGACACTCATTCGGGGGTGGAGGCAGCAGTGGTAAAAGGAGCTGGGGAGGCAATACAACGTGGAAATTCTTCCTGCTTAAAGGAAAACAGATAACCGGGACCATTCAGGGATGTTTTCTTTATTCTTGGGTAGGGACAGAGCCAATGGTGTTTATCATTCTTGTTGCCAAGTCTACTGTCCTCACTCACTGATGGTTGGGAAATGTCACAGCTCATAAAACAGTGGCTCAAGGGAGGCATTCTCTGAAGTTGCTTTTCCTGATCTAGAAGTGCCAAAGAGATTGTCTCTTTAGCCCTGAGCCACTCTGCTGTTGTATTTGTGAGGTGTTTCTGCCCTCTGATGGTGGGAGAGGTGAGTTACAGATGTGCTGACAGATTTCTGGGATCTCAGCTGTTACCACCCTACTGTGGCTCATTTCTTAGGATTGTCACTCATTGTAGGGTTCTCTGGATGCAGGGATCTGCCCCAGGCACAGATGCGGACTATAGGCACACAGACCTTGGCACTCAGCAGGACAGCATCTTTGTACTACAAAATGCGTCACTCCCCAGACCACAACATCTGGGCTCTCTGAGCCATAAGGAAAACCCAGAACTGCCCTGAGGTGATGTTGGAGGTGGTTCAAGAAGCAGGGTGCTAGATCTTACTGTCACTAACTTACAAAGAAACCTTGACCAGGCATTTCACTTGGGGTATTTTTTGAAAGCCTCAAACTATTCTGGGAAATAAGTATTATGCCCATTTTTCAGATAAGAAAATGAAGGCTTAGAGAGTTTAAGTCAGTGACTCATCACAATCTTCAAAATTATGAAGGACCCCAATGAGCTTTTGTTTATGTGGATTATATTTATCCATGTTTATTGTATTAGAAATTAACACTAAGCTTTAAAAAGTACTTATGAATTTATGTAAAATTAACAATGGCAAACATCATTTGTTAACATAAATAACATTTGGAGAGAAAAATGGCATTGTTTTATGTTTGCAGATCTCCTCAGGACACATCACTTAGTCTCTCAAAATTTCTGCTGTACGCTCCTGAAGGAATGAGAGGGAAAAATGAAAATAAGAACTGAATATTTTCTGGAAATATTTTCAAACTCATGGATACCCTCAAAAGGTCTTGGGGGATCCCCAGGGATCCCAGGACCACACTTTGAGCCCCACTGGCTTAGATCTTTTGCCTGTGGGTGCACAGCTAGTGTGAAGTGGTGGAGCCAGGATCCCACGTGGGCTCGTCTGACCTCCAGGATGTCCTCTGAGCCTCTCCTCCTCACTGTCTGCCTCACTCACCACCTCTGGGCATCAGGGGCCTCCTCTGTAAACTGAGAGTGGAATTTGGGGGTGGCTTCAGGCCCTTCTGGCTCTGACAATTCATGAATCTGTCTGGATGGCAACAGCTCTGATTCCTGGGCTACTGTCCACGTAGGGAATCCACAGTTTTTGAGCTTCCGTGAGCTGGGACAAGGGAGACCAGCAGGTGTCTCCTTCCGTTCTCACACCCTCTTGAGAAGGCAGCTCGGTGAGTCCCAAACTTTTCCAGGTGTCTCACCCCATGCTCAACTTGTGGCAAACCATTTCAGCCCGACACAGCCAGTCAGTGCTCAGGGCTGGGAGAATGGGAGTGGGTGGCAGTCCCCATGGCTGTCATATGCTTGTAGACAAAGTTCTGAAGACGGACCCCTCTGCGTTCCATTCCTACCTCCTCCGCCCCCCCCCCCTTAAAAAGCTACTGAGCAGAGAAAGGTTTACAAAGTGCATTTCAGGTGGAAGGAATGAAATGGGAGAGTCGTAGGAACAGGAAAGTGCCAACAGCTTTGGAAAGTTTTGTTACTAAGCCAGCATTTCACCCGGTCTTCTTGATGCAGTGTCTCCCTACTCCTATTCTTCCTGTATTTCACCCATGTCAGGTTAATCTGGAACCTTCATTTCACTGGTTACTCCCTTCCTCAAAAACCTTTCCTGCCTCCCACTTGGTTGAGACTGAATACCCTAGGTTTTGTTTATGTGGGTTACATTTATCCACATTTATTGTATTAGAAATTAACACTAAGCTTTAAAAAGTACTTATTAGTTATGTACAATTAACGATGACAAACATTTGTTAACATAAATAAGATATTTAGAGAAAAGAATGCACTGTTTTATGTTTGCAAATCTCTTTAAGACATGTCGAGCACCCTTTCAAAAACTCTGCCATATATTCATGAGAGAAAGAGACTGGAAAAGGAAAACAACACTTTAATATTTTTATTTTTATTTTTATTTTTATTTTTA
>NW_007743797.1:11481-12608 GCF_000696425.1 Galeopterus variegatus | reverse complement strand
TTTTTTTTTTTTTTTTTTTTTTTTTTTTTTTTGTGTGTGTTTGTGGGTGAATTAATTTGTTTATTTTTTTAGCTCCCACCAATAAGTGAGAACATGTGGTATTTCTTTTTCTCTGCCTGACTCGTTTCACTTAATATTATTCTTTCAAGGTCCATCCATGTTGTTGCAAATGGTAGTATTTCATTCGTTTTTATAGCTGAGTAGTATTCCATTGTGTAGATATACCACATTTTCCGTATCCACTCATCCGATGATGGACATTTGGGCTGATTCCAGCTCTTGGCTATTGTGAAGAGTGCTGCAATGAACATTGGGAAACAAGTGTACCTTCGACTTGATGATTTCAATTCCTTTGGATATATTGCCAGCAGTGGGATAGCTGCGTCGTATGGTAGATCTATCTTCAGCTGTTTAAGGAACCTCCANTCAGGATCGCGCTGTTTCCTGACGCGGGCGCTCCAGACCCGTCGCCATTTTGAATCCCACTTTAATATTTTTATGAAAATACTTTTGACCTCTTGGATTCCAGAAAGGGTCTTGGGGGATCCCCAGGGATCCCAGGACCATACCCTTACCACTGCCTGGTACTCTTCTCTGACCTGATCTCCCATTGCTCCTTCCATACACCATGCGGCTGGCACACTGTCCTTTGTCAGGCCTCACGAGTGCCCTTCTACTCTGAGTCCAGGCTGTATGTTTCCCTAACATGTCACCTGCTTTGGGAAGCCCTTACCAACTGTGCCAGTCCATGGAGCCCTTCTGGCTTCAGAATGCCTAGAGCCTTCCATCAGGTCCCCATCCTTGACAATCTGGTGTTGTAATTGGCCCAAATGGAAGCCTTCAGCCACATCTGGACAGGAAGCTCCCTGCAGGAAGCCTTTCACTGCTTTCACCCTCTAGTCCCTGTTGCCCACTGGATGCTTTATGGTGGTCACTATTTGTTGGCTTGATCCCTACAGCTGCAGGAGCTGGAGCTACAGACCTCTCTGTGGCTGCTTAGGGGAAGCCACAGGAGGAGACAACAGAGGCAGATGCACCCCAGGCAGGGCAGTTGCTGCTCATCTCTCACAAGAGACATCACAAAGTCATGCTAGTGGCATTTTTGAGCAAAGAGATTTCTGATAGAT
>NW_007743797.1:10064-11031 GCF_000696425.1 Galeopterus variegatus | reverse complement strand
AAGGTGGGGCCTCCTGCTGCTAATCTTGTGTACCCAGCATCCAGGACAGGGCCTGAACACAGTAAGTGCTCAGTAAATATCTGAGGCATTTGCAGGACAGGACAGAAAGATTTGAAGAGTGTTAAGAGTGCTGAGGATCTTTCTGCCTTTTGTGGAACTCTTCCCCAACGCAGATACATGGGAACCTTGCCCACTCACATCTAAGCACCATTCCCCATCCCACCCCCACAGCCCCTACGTCCCAAGGAGGCATGCTGAATTGAGAGGNCACAAGAGACATCACAAAGTCATGCTAGTGGCATTTTTGAGCAAAGAGATTTCTGATAGATAAAGAAGACTTTGCTCAATGCAAGCAATGTCTTAGTGTACAATGAATGCAGGAGGCAGCATGGGAGAGGAAAACAACCCAGGCTTTGCTATGAGACTTGGACAGATAACCAGCCTCTCTGACCCTTTGAGCCTCAACTTCCCGTCTACAGGAAGGATAATACCTTTTCTGTAGGGAAGCCAGGCAGAACAGAGATGTTGTATGCTAAGAGCCAGCACACGACAGTACTTCAGAAAGTTTTTGAACAAATAGCATTACAAGACAATATGAATCTTTCCATGACCCTTTTGAAAACTCCTCATTTACTTGATGCTCAATATATAATACATGTTCTAAAATTCTGAAAATTTCATCCCAGGAGATCTTATGGATAAGATATTTCCGTTAGTGTGGACAATTGGATTATAGTCTTTCCTGGAGTTAGAGGGACTAACTATCCTGCTGTCAGAATTTGAGGGATAGAGGCTCCCTTTACCTACGCGATGGCTGCAGGACCGGGTTCGCTGACGCGTTGCTTCCCTCTGGTGGCCAGAAGCTTACAATGCAGCCTGGCTGGTTTATCACTAAGTCCCAAATAACAAAAGCTGAGGCGAATATGGGATGTGTGAGGAACCTAGGAAGTAAGGAGATTGTGGATAA
>NW_007743797.1:0-9118 GCF_000696425.1 Galeopterus variegatus | reverse complement strand
ACCATTCCCCATCCCACCCCCACAGCCCCTACGTCCCAAGGAGGCATGCTGAATTGAGAGGGGTGTGACAGACAGCTCAAGAGCAATGCGAGCCAGCTGTTAATGAGGTGGGCCTGAGCTGCCAGTGGTGAGAGGCATATGTTTTCCCAGGCCATGAGGCTTTTCTGTTCCAGCTGCCAATCACTTGTGGTCTGTTTCAGCTGAAGCTGGTCAACCACATAAACAAACACCAGCACCAGCACGACTACCAGCCACTCAGAAGGCAGGTGGGAGCCCTGACTGTGGTGGGTTCCCCTTGGGTCTGATAGCAACACTACCCTGTCTTCAGCACCGTGGGACCGAGCTCCTCAATTTCTATGGGTTAAAGTAAAAGTGAAAGAGGGACTCATGGTTTGTGATGCAGAGTGCACAGCCCATATCCCAGGAGAGACTTATTCTTATGATGGGCTGAACACATTCTCACTTATTCTTATGATAGGCTGAATGATTCTAAGCAATGGGAAAGCTTTTGAGGAGGGAGGGTCTTGGATTGAGACTTCCAGAGTCGAGTGAATATGAAGGTCCAGGAGGGGACACCTGATATGCTGTTTGTAGGAGGAAAGGTTAACAATGAGGTTGGGTAGAGAGGTTTTTCTCCTAGAAACATACTCATTCCTTTTAGGCAAATGGTCAAATGCTCCTTAGGGTAACCCAAACCTAATTGGATGCGAGTATGGTTTTTCAAAAAACTATCTCTTTAATTTCAATTTCATTTTTAAAAGGAGTTAATTTGTTCCAAAATTAGATTAAAAAAAATTTTAGAATATATTTTAAAATTTTGCCAACCCTCTAAGTTGGAGGATGGTGGAGAAGAGGAGAGAAAAGTATTTGGTGCTTCAAATAATTTTTTGAGAAACACTCTTTATTCCTAGAGTTAGGTGAAGCATAGGAAGGAATTTACCTAGAATTCAGGATAGCAGGAGCTGCTCCACTTCAGCCATCTGCTGGAACTGAGAGTCCAGTATAGCTTCATTATATAGTTTTGGATGCTCTTTGCTCCAAATAATTTTGATATCTCACAGTTAACACTTGCCTAAGTTAATAAGAAAAATGGGGCTTTGTCACCTACTTTTAATTCTTCATGTGTTCGTTCCTTTCCTCTGTTCATGCAGAAATCTGAAGCCATTTATAATTTCAGTCTAGCAGATTCACAGAGGAAAAGACATTCAAACTCACAAGTCAGGACAAGCCAAAGAACAGCAGGATGAGTGTGCACTGTAAGGGAGGTGGTGCTAGAGGAGGGGAATGAGGCCTGGGGGGATGTGCGGCATTGGGGGAACTGGGGGGCTAATGCAGCTCTTCCTGCCCAGTCTCTAGGCTCTTAGACAGCTCCCAGGTGGCCCTGCCTCTTGGCTGCCATCTCTTCACCTCAATGGAGTCTTTGCCAAGAGTCCTAGATCTTCATGCCATCAGTGTTGCCTCCTTTCTTGTGTCTGGCTCTCTGTTCATGCTGCCGTTGTCTTTGGCTGCTTTCCAGACCAGGATTAGTAGAGTGACCAGAGTCATTAGGAGTGTGAAGAAGAGAACTTTTACTAGGTAAGCAGGATCAGATATGACAGTGAGTGGACCCTTGTCCCCTAGGAAGGCTGGAAGTTGTGGGGAAGACATAGGTTTCTCAAAGAGAGCCAGATACGTGGCATAAGCAGAGTGCCCACATGAAAACATGAAGAGAACTGGGCTTGCTCTTTCCTATATCCTAGGAGTGGGTGTGGAGCTTTGGCCAAACATGAACTGATCTTATTCCTCACATGGGGCCATTTTCCTCTGGATGTAACAGAAAAGGCAGAGGAGTTTGATCAGCAAGTTTGAACAACTGCTTCCTATGCAAACACAGTCCTGAGATGCTGGTATGCCAGAATTCTGATTATGAGCCTCGGAGTTTTGTGCAATCCAGAGCCTCACCTCTGCCTATACTGAACTGGGCAGATAGAGAGGTTTGGAAAATCATGTTAAACAAGAAGACTTACTTAAGGGGTAATGAGCACTTTATGTAGGGACACCCTCTTCTGCAGCCTAAAACGGCAAGCACTTTTTCTGGATTGGTTAACGGAGGTGTGTGAAGTCTGTAAATTTCACAAGGAGATATTTTACTTGGCACAGGATTTCTTTGATACATATATGGCAATACAAGAGAATATAGTAAAACACCTTTTCAGCTTATTGGGATTTCATTTTTATTTATTTCTGCCGAACTTGAGGAAATCTGTCTTTCCAAGTTGCGCCAGTTTGCTTATGTTACAGATGGGTCTGTTCAAGAAAAGAAATTCTTACCATGGAATTAATGATTATGGAGGCCCTTAAGTAGCATTTAAATGACCATTGTGTCCTGGCTGAATGTATACGTGCAGGTTGTATATCTAAATGATTCATATGAATTGCTACTGCTGCAGTATCTCTAGCACATCTTCATACAGAGGGCAGAAATTTTAGATCTCTGTGTCCTGGATGTTGACTGCTGTATTAGTCCGTTTTGTGTTGCTATAACAGAATATCCGAGACTGGGTAATTTATAAAGGAAAGAGGTTTATTTGGCTTATGATTCTGGGACAGCTGCATCTGGCATGGGCCTCAGGCTGCTTCTACTCATGGCGGAAAGTGGCAGGCAGCCAGCGGGTACAAGCAGATCACATGTCAAGAGGAAGCAAAACAGAGAGAGAAGGTGCCAGGGTCCTTTAAACAATCAGCTCTTGTGGGAACTAATAGAGCGAGAACTCACTCACTACCCCTCCCTCCCCCAGGAAGAGTATTAATCCATTCATGAGGGATCCGCCCCCATGACTCAATCAGTTTCAAGCACTGCCACATTGGAGATCAAATTTCCACATGAGTTTTGGAGGGGACAACACATCCAAACGCCATCAGCTGCTTAGAATTTTCTTAGAATGTACTTGCTGCTCCTGCCTTGTGTTGTTTCTCTTCATCCGAATTGATGCAAAAGGCTTCAGGGTATCAGTGGTGCGATGTAGAGAACTGTGCCAAGTGGATGGTCCTGTTTGCTATGGTTTTAAGGGAGGCAGGGAACTCAAGACTGAAGCGCTTCAGGAAGGGTCCTGCTGAAAATGCACACAACATACAGACCCATATAAACTGCTTGGATTTGCTGGACAAAGCCCAAGCAAAGAAAGCCATACTGTCTGAACAAAATAGGATTTCTTCTCCCCCTGCTGGGGTCCTCACCTCATCCACAGAGTAGTAAGAAGAAAGGCAGTGGGCTGAGAACAGTGTGACCACACCCGCATTCTCCGCCAAAGACAGTTGTGCGGAAATGCCTGCTCAAAACTCCCTTCTGTTCACTGCAGCAGAGGCGTGCATTAGCTTTTACAGATATTTAAATGGAGGGTGTTTCTTCCACAGTGGAAGTATTTCTGTGGATGCCATTGGCCAAGGAGAAGTGTTTTTTATTGAATGCTTAGATATTTTAAACAAGTGGGTCAGGTACACCAGCCACCTGCAGAACACCAGTGAGTGCTCCAGATGCTTCTAAGGCAGGTGGTACTTGACTTGATTGACTATTCACACAAATGAAAAAGGCTTGAGTTGAGGAGTGCCACTGTTGCTGTTGGTCCCAGCTTGAGTGTTGTGGGGTGTGTCCTATTAAGTGGAACACATGTTTGTGAGCAAGTGTTGTGATGCAGAGCCCGCAACCAGCTGGGCTGGTGTCCTGACCTTTTCACACCATCGGTTTACGATGTGCAGTACCTTTTATGAACTCTTGAGAGTAATGCTGTCTATCCATGTTTAAATAAAGATAGTACTGTCTTTGAGAAAAAAATTATGATGGAAAGATTGATAGAAACAATGGGCAAAATAAATCACAATCACGGTTGGAAATTTTTAAACACACTTTCTATCAGCAATTGATAAAATAAGTGACAAAAAATCAATAAGCATATAGAAGATTTGAACAACACTATCAATGACAATGACCTAATATAAACCTATTGAACATTCCACCTAATGACTTCTAATATATGTTTTTTTCCAGCACACATAGAACCTTTACTATAGTAGACCATATGCTGAGCCATAAAATAAAATCTCAATAAATATCAAAGGATCAAAATCACTGAGAACATTCTCTGATCACAATGGAATTAAACTTACTTGTCAATAACAATAAGACATCTAGAAAATAGCCAAATATTTGAAATTAAGTAACACAAGCCTAAGTAATTCAAGGGTTAAAAAGGATTCAAAAGAGAAATTAGAAAATATTTTGAACTGAATGATAATAAAAACACAGCACGTCAAAATATGCAATATACTCCAAAAGTGGGGGAAAGAGGAACTTCAGAGCTCCAATGCTTATATCAATCAACAAGAAGGAAGGTTTAAATCAGTGATGTGTCTCCCATGTTAAGAAGCAAGAACAAAAAGAGCGATGTAAATGCAACGTAAATAGAAGATAATAACGATAAAGAAATTAATAAAACAGAAAATAAACAATAGAGAAACCCAATAAAGACAAATGTTTGCTTTCAAGAAGATTAATAAAATTGATAGGGACCTACCAAGAATAATCAAGACAGAAGAGAGAGAAACCCCCCCTCCAAATTATCAGTATTAATAATAAAAGAAGAGGTATTACCACAGATCCTGTTATTGAAGAGGTAAGATAGGAATATAATAAAAAGATTTATTCCAATATATCTGAAAATTTTATTAAATGAAAAAAAATTCCTGAGAAACACAATTTACTGAATCTGAGACAAGAAGAGAGAGAACATCCAAATAGCTCCATGGTAATGATAATTTGTTATTAAAATAATAAATAATAAATATTAAATAAATAATAAATAAGACAAAGTAAAAATAAAAATAAATAATAAATATTAACATATTTTGTTTTAAGAAAACACTTCCAAAAAGAAAAATCCTGGTCCAGAAGGCTTAGTGAATATTATCAAACATTTAAAGAAAAACATGCCAATCTTACATAAAATATTTGAGAAAACAGAGAGGTCAACAGTTCCCAATTTACTTTATGAGGTCAGCATATCTCTAACTTAAAACCTTACAAAGAAATAACAGGAAAAGAAAATTACAGTCTAATCTTGCTCATAAATCCAGACATATCAATTCTTAAAATTTAATAAAATCTGCAACCACTGTAAAAAGTTTATTATATTATGACCATGTGGAATTTATCCCAGAAAAGGAAGATTGGCTTAATATTTGAAAATCAAACTGTAATTAATCACATTAACAGAATATAGGAGAATAATTACATATTTGTATTGACAGATACAAATAAAAGATTTGAAACATTCAACACCTGCATGACAAAAAGGGCCTCCAGGAAATTAGATATAGAAAGAAACTTCCTCCATTTGAAAAGGGCAAAACAAAAAAGTTATAGCTAACATCATACTAATGGTGATGTACATATTTTTCACTAAGTATGTGTTCACCATTTCTATTCTGAAAGGAAAAACCACAGCCCGAGTGCAAAATAAGACACACCAGGAGACAGGGACTCAACCAAAGTGTATTAGGCAGGCAAAATGAACACGTGGGCCGCCCTCTCAAAAGTGGGAGCAGCAGCAGGGAGAGTCGGGGTGGGCCTTTTATATCCAGTTAGGCTGAGCTGGACTGTTCCTATTGTCTACGAAGGAAGGGGAGGGAAGTGAGTGGGGTTTAAGCGGAGCTGGGACTCTCTCATAGGCGGGCAAAACTGCATGCACGGGAAGGTGATGTGGCAGCTGGGGGATTTTTCTGGGTGGGGTTTTTCTGGGAAACTTTCTCAGGTGCCATTTTGTGTATCTCAGTCTTTAACACCATTTTACTTTTCTGGCAGAGGGTATATTAGCCAACATATTCAGTATTGCACTGGATGTCCCAATCTTATTAAGAATTAGTAAAGCAAAGGAAAGAAATTAGAGAAATAAAGACTACAAAATAGGTCTAACTACATTTATTTGTAGGTATGATAGTCTTTATAACAGAACATTTAATCCTGTTCTATGCTCTTTTCTCAGTCTAGAGCCTGCACAGTTAGTATACAGCTTGCAAAGTTTGAGGGTGAAACAAATTAGCAATATTATCATCCAATTAAGGACAAAAAATAATTATAGAATATCAGATTAGAAATTCATGAATGAGTTAGACCACTTTTGCTTTATCTAATATTTTAAATAAATATGAGTAGCAGTAAAAATCAACACAAAATACAATTTCTAGTGTATAAAATGGCATATAAAAACACTTCTGTACAATTGAACTGGGAAAATTGCATTTCATAAATCTTGGAAATGCAAAACCTTTATAGGTATAATTCAGCATTTTATTCACAAATTACTTTTTTACTATGTGTATTATTCTGTTTTTGTGTTGCTATAACAAAATACCTGGAATTGGGTAATTTATAAAGATAATGAAATTTATTGCTTACAGTTTCAGAGGACAGGAAGTCCAAAGTCCATGGAACACATCTGGTGAAGGCTTTCTTTGGTGGTGACTTCAGGGACAGCAGGGTCTCACATTGTGAAAATGGTGGCGCAGAGAGAGCAGAGAGAAAGCTCCTCATTTTCTCTCTTTTTAAAGCCCTCAGAACCATACCCCTGACCACCATTATTAATTCATTCACTACTGCACAGTCCTACAATCCAATCACCTTTTCAAGGCTCCACATTTTAATTACTGTAATAGGATTTCCCACCATCTTAGTAGTCACTTAATAGTGGGGCCTAAGTTTCTAATACATAACACTTGGGGGACACAATTCAAGCTTCAATGAGCTTTGTGGGGACAGAATTCAATCCACTACACAATGTTTTTTTTATATGGAAAATAATTGATCCCTATGAGTATACTTTTAATAGAACATACATAAAATTGGGAAAAACAGAATTATTTATTTGGTTTTAGAATAGCGGAATTCACTTGGCTTAACAGAATTCATATGGTATACTTTCTCATAGATAGTTCAGAGATTTGAGTATACAGTGATCCCAGAAAGGCGAAGAAATTAGAATTGTGTAGATTACAAATGCAATATGGAGATCTCATTTAAGACTGACTGTAACTATGGGACAAAATATGGGGGAAGTAGATGAAATCTTCTACTTACCAACAATGCTCCCCACATCAAAATAGTTTAATTACACATACCAAATTGAGTTTGCCTGTTTTTCTTAAATTGGTGGGTTAAGATAAGGATCTCAGCAGATGAACTCCCGTTTCTGTAGGTGTGTTCTACATCAGGCACCGGATTTTCAGCTCACAGAACAGTGAAGCCGAACAACCTAGAATATTCAGAGCATTTGTTCTTTAAACACCTTTAGAGTTCTAACATGATGCTTGTGAATGTCTATACTTCACCACTGTGGCATCATTAATTTTTCCTATGGAAAAAATTGATTTTTTGACTTTGTGTATAGATTTTTTGTTTGTTTGCTCATAAAACATGACAGTAGAAGACACCTCTTGTACTGTGTGACACATCTCAGCCCACCTTTTTTATCCCCCTCCAGTCCTTGCTGAGGAAATTGGTCGCAGAACCTTACTTTAGTTGCAGTGTATATCCCCTGCTTTTTTTTTTTTTTTATTTGCTTTCAGTCTTTACTCACAATATGGTTGGAACACCTGTGAGAAGCTACTAAACGCTTGTGAATGCTCAAAACTGCAAGTGTGGGGGAATTAACACCCCATGGGCAGTCCTTGACTACTAGGGGACAGGAGTCATGCATGTGTGCTCCTCTCATATCCCTCAGGTGGACAATTCTGAGGAACAATTTACATCGTTCATCAGAGAGTCCCAGGGAGATCAGATCAGCCTTATAACACCACTGTCTTGGCTTTCTCTCTTTTCCTGTTTTACTTTTCCCAGTGTCCCACTCCTGCTACCAGGCATCACGTCCCCAGTTAGTCTTACGTATAAAGCTCTGCACATCAGTATAGCTTACCATTTTGGCTTTTTCTCCTTTCCTGTTTTAGAGTCTGCTTTCTGGAAGGAACCCATGTATAGAGCACCATTCCGATAAAGAGTGCAGCACCTAGAAGTCTCTCTCACGGCAGCCTTTCCCAGTCAACACACTTTTATTTTTATTTTTGGCCACAGAACAAATCTTAATACATTGTAAAAGACTAAGATAATAGAAAATAACAGAAAATCTGTTCTCTTACCAAAATAACAAGGAAATTTAGAAAGTTCTCAAATGTGTGGAAATTAAACAGTACTCTACTGAATATACAATGAGTAAAATGAAAAATCACAGGGAAATTAGAGAGTACGTTGAGACAAAAATCAGAGCACAACATATCAAAATTTATAGAATTCAGGGTTTATGCAATACTTACAGGAAAATGTATACTTGTAAACATTTATATTATAGATAAGAAAAATGTGAAATCAATGATGTAAGTTTCTACCTTAAGAAAATAGTAAAAGAAGAGCAAACTGAACCAAAAGCAAATACGAGTAGGAAATGACAAGGACTACAGGAGAAATATATGAAATAGGGAATTAGAAAACAATAGAGAAAAACAATAAAACCAAAATTTGATTCTTTAGAAAGATCAACAAAATTTGCAAACTTTTATCTAGACTGACAAAGAAAAAAAAGAGACCAACATTACCAAAATAAAAAAAAAGCAGGGACATTCTTTGTCATTATATTTTTTGTTGGATTTTTTGTGGTGGTAAGATTTAGTTTCTTTCTCTTGCTCATTTGCATTTTTGTTCTACCAGTAGGTTTTGTTCTTTCTTGTGTATTTGTGGTGGTGATTGTCAATTTTCAGATTCCAGATGACGGAATTCCTTGAGGATTTCTATAGGGCTGGTCATGTGGTGGTGAGATCCCACAGTTTTTCTTTGTCTGAAAAATACACTATTTTCCCTTCATTTATGAAGGATAGCCTCATTGGGTATAGTATTCTTGGCTGGCAGTTTTTTGTCTTTTAGTAGTTTGAATATATCATCCCCTTTTCTTCTGGCCTGTACATTTCTGTTGAGAAGTCCACTCAGTCTGATAGGGGCTCCCTTATAGGTGACTTGATACTTTTCTCTTGCTTCTTTTAATTTTCTTTTTTAATTTTTATTTTGTCAATATACAATGTATATGATTATTATGGCCCATCA
>NW_007743796.1:17154-18118 GCF_000696425.1 Galeopterus variegatus | reverse complement strand
TTTTTTTTTTCTTTTTTTTTTTGACCGGTAAGGGGATCGCAACCCTTGGCTTGGTGTTGCCTGCACCACACTCAGCCAGTGAGCGCACGGGCCATCCCTATATAGGATCCGAACCCGCAGCGGGAGCCCTGCTGCGCACCCAAGCACTGCACTCTCCTGAGTGCGCCACAGGGCCAGCCCGTTCTTGACTATTTCTAATGTCACAGATTTTGTTTTTATGATTTGATAAAGCTATCTCTCAAATTCTCATTCTCTCTGCACACATATAGACACACATATGCACAGATACATACACCCACACATGCATGAACATACATGCACATGTATACACATATATACACAGTTTTGCATACAATTCCAGGTGTTTCATAGATTCCATGAGTTCCAGGTTTAGTATTTCTGCATATAGAACCTAGAGTTTTTGTTAATGAAACTTAAATGCTCCCCCTTCCCTCAATTTGCACTGGCATTAACAGCTTTATATTTTCCCCCTGTTAGCAGAGCCTGAGCAGCACCGAGACCAGCTTTCTCATCAGTGAAGAATCAACGGTAAGCAATGATGGGTACTATCTTTTCCTGTTTAAACACGAATAAGGTGTCTTTTTATAATCTGAAGTGGTGATGCTCTTTCCCAGTTCAGTTATTTTACATGCCCCCATACATAGTATTTGAGAATTTATTATATTAGAAAAAAAAAAACATTTTCGTTAGAGAAAAAAAATCAAACTTATTTATGAGAATAACACATTAATCATTAGCACTTTGCTTGCATTTTAATATTTCCCAGGTTTGCAAATGAGAAAATGAAAGGTCGAAGAGGTTTAATGTCTTGACCAAAATTATTCATATGTTTAATGGGTAGATCCTAGACTAGAACTCAAGTTTCTGAGGCCTAGTTCAGTATTCTTTCTTCATTACATCACTCTTCTTATCTTGAAGTACATGCCTAAGAATAATAATGAAG
>NW_007743796.1:0-16736 GCF_000696425.1 Galeopterus variegatus | reverse complement strand
ATTCTTTCTTCATTACATCACTCTTCTTATCTTGAAGTACATGCCTAAGAATAATAATGAAGTATAATTTATTTATTTAAAAAATTTGAATATTAATTAAATGGTTTATAAAGGGACATTTTTTTTTTTATTATTTGCGTTTGGCCTGGGAATCTGAACTGTTGAGCTTGGTGTTATAGGGATGTAATATTTTTATTAGTTCCTTAGTAAATAAAAGATGCTGTTTCGGAAGATGGGGAACTAGAGTTAAATTTTGATACTGACTATTTATTGATTTTTTTGGCAGCTGGCCAGTTAGGGGATCTGAACCCTTGACATTGTTGTTATACATACTGATAATTTTAACATAGATAATAGTTTGCTTTTCACTTGGGTGCTAATCTTTAGTATTGGGGTCAATCAAATAAAAATAATTGAAATTTTTTGGGGTTTTATTTATTTATTTTTTGATTGTATAAAACATTTGTATGATTCCAAAGTTGAAAACCGTAGATTGAGACAGGTCTATTTCTTTATTTATGTATTTATTTGTTTGTTTGTTTGTTTTTGGCTATTGGCTGGTATGGGGATCTAAATATTGAATAAGGTCTAATGAAGCCTAAATCTTATACAATTTTGGTGTCACTCTTTTTTTTTTTCTTCCAAATTTTATTTTATTTTGTCAATATACAATGTGGTTGATTATTGTGGCCCAAGTACTGAAACCTCCCTCCCTCCTTCCTCTCCTCCCTCCCTCCCAACAATGTCCTTTCTGTTTGCTTGTCGTATCAACTTCAAGGAATTGAGGATTGTAGTTATGCTCTATCTCAGTAAGGATGAATAAATTATTTGGAATTCTTCTATATGGGAAGACTGCCTTCCTTCTTTCCTTTATTTTCCTTCTTTCCTTCCTTTTCTTTTCTTCTTTGCTTCCTTCCTCCCTCTCTTTCTCTCTTTCCTTCTTTGTCTTTCCTTCTTTCTCTCTCTCCTTCCTTCCTTCTTTGTTTCCTTTCTTTTTTTTTAATCAGTATGGACTTAGGGATATTTATTTTATACCTTATGTTATAAGTCTAATACTACTTTATTTATTTTATTGCTCAGATTGTTCTAGCTTTATCTATTGGGAGCTTTTCCACTGACTCCTGAATCCCTTAGACATACCCCTATTATTTTTGTTTTGCTTTTAGCATTTTCTTCCTCTCTGATACTATAAGTTGCTTCAAGCTCATCTTGAACATTTCTTGCCTCAGTACTAAAGTCAGCCATTTTTTCCAGGGACTTTTTTTTTTTTTAATATTATAGAAGTATCACTAAAAATCTACATCATTCAGGGCCCTATTAGACATACTTAAAGCAGGATAATTTGAGGAGGGCTTAATAAAGAAACTTTTACAAAAACAGGGTGCAGGAGAATACCAGTATATGTCGGTCTAGTAACCATGAATTTATTGTCATCCATAGAACGGAAGTTATTGGAACCCCGAAGGAGAAAGTCATATACTTAAGACATTCTTCAGAGGTTCAGTAACCTTCAGTGGAGGGATACAGCCTTCCCGAATCCAATGTTAGGAAGGAAGACAGTCTGTTTCCTTCCTACAATCATCTGTGGGAAGCCAGAGATGAAGGGTGTTCTTTGATATGTATACTGGTCACCCTCACAGGACAGAAAGCAAGATGGAAAGGTTTGGAGAGGGGATCTGCTGGTACAAACCAAAGATACCCAGCAGAATATCATCGGACATACTTGCTTTTTGGAAAAAAAAATGGAGTCTGTGGTTTCTGCTAGTATTATGATAGGACTTCATCATATGGACAATTTAACATAATTTAATATTTTACTTGTAATTAAGTAGTCAACAGTGGATTTAATTGACTATCTAAATTGTTACCTAACTTGCCAGTATAGAAGGGTCACAAAAACTATTAAATGAAATATAGAAAGAAGGAGACAATTGTACTTAAGATAACCTGTCTTAGAGTGTGTACCGTGTGTGTTTGGAAGGAATAATTTGTTAATAATTTGGTAAGTTTAATGAGAGAAGAATGGGAATTGAAAAGGCACACTGGAGGCATACTTTAATAATGATAGATATGCCATTAACAGGTTTTGAAGGAATGTGGGTTTTGATAACATCAGGGATCATATTCCAAATATTTAACAACTGATATGGCATAGGCACAAACCAATCAGAAGGGACATTTGAATAAATTCACCAGAATCAATCAGTATGAATAAGCACAGTATTTATAATAGAGCTATGTATATATTTAGATATTATTACTCCAGGGTTCAGACATCTTAATTCATTCTCCTAGTGATTTCATCCAGTTTTATGGCTTTAAATACAATTGATATGCCATCAACTCTCAATTTAAGTTTCTAGTGTAGACATCTTTCCTGAACTTCACCCTTAAGTATCCAAGTGCTCTCCCAGTAATGCATTTGGATATCTAAAGTACATCTCAAGATTAATATGTCTAAAATGTAATTCTTGATATTCCCCTACAAAAATCTGCTTTGTTGAAGTCTTCCACATCTCAGCTATATACAACCCATTCTTCTATTTGCTCAAGTCAAAAATTTCATAAAAAATTATCGTTATGGGCCGAGCCCGTGGCACACTCAGGAGGGTGCGGCGCTGGGAGCGTGGCAGCGTTCCCGCCGCGGGTTCGGATCCTATATAGGATGACCGGTGCGCTCACTGGCTGAGCGCAGTGCGGCCGGTCTCAAAAAGGACAAAAAAAAAAAAAAAATTATCGTTTTTGGTTATACATTCCATGCAATAAAATGCACCCATACTAAGTGTATACTTTGATGAGTTTTAACAAACTACAACAATCAAAAGGTGGAAGATTTCCATTACCCCAAAAAGCTCCCTTTTGCTGTTTCATCCCTACCCTCTCCTAGGCAACCATGGATTTGCTTTTTTTTCTCTAATGTAGTATGTAAATTGCAAGTTACATATTATTTGTTCTCTAGCTTTTGGTTTGTTCTGCTCAGCATAATGTTTCTGAGACTCATCCAAAACTTCAAATGGTAATGATAAAATTGGTTCTTGTTGAATGTCTGTAGTTTTTTTGTTGTTGTTTATTTGTTTTATTGCTGAATAGTATTCCATTGTATGGATATACCAAAATTTATTTATGCATTCATCCATTAATGGATATTTGAGTTATTTTCAGTTTGGGGACCATTATGCATAAAGCTGTACTGAACATTCATGTAAGAAGCGTTTGTATAGATGTATATTTTGATTTTGGGGAAGTAATTTCCAAGGAGTAGAATTTCTGGTCATATGGAACATGTATGTGTAACTTTATGTGAAACTACGAAACTACTGTTGGCCGTTCATATCTGTAGGTTTAGATGGCTTCATGCATCCATGGATTCAACCAACCATGGATCAAAAATATTTGAAAAAAAAAATGCATCAGTAGTCAACATGTACAGACATTATTCCCTAAACATTATAGTAACAACTATTTACATAGTATTTATGTTATATTAGGTATTATAAGTAATTTAGAAATGATTTAAAGTGTATAGTCGGATGTGCATAGGCTATATGCAAATACCATGCTATATTATATCAGGGAATTGGGCAGCAGATTTTGGTATCTGCAGGAGATCCTGGAACCAATCCCCCGTGGTTACCAAGGGACTCCTGTATTTTTAAAAGTGGTTGTACCATTTGTAGCATTTGATATTGCCAGCTTTTAGTTTTAGTAATTCTGGTAGATGGGTAGTGGTATTTGTGATTTCAGTTCTTGTTTCCCTGTTGAATAATGATGTTGCCTGTATTTTTGTGGGCATGTTGGGTATTCATATTATCTTCTTTTGTGAACTATCTGTTCAAATCTTTTGTGCATTTTTAAAAATGAGGTTGATTATTATTTTATTGACTTGCAAGAGTTGTTTATATATTCTGGATGCAAGACCTTTGTCAGCTGTATTTATTGTGAACATTTTCTTCCAGTCTTTACTCGTCTTTTCATTTACAGTGTTTTAAGACGAGCAAATTCAAATGTTTTGAAGTTCAATTTCTTGTCTTTTTTTTCTTTTATGGTCCATGCTTTTTGTGTTCTATCTAAGAAATATTTACCTACACTAAGTAGGTATTACTAAGTAATACTAAGTAGGGGAGATTCACAGATTTTCTTCAGTTTTATAGTGATAGCTTTTATGTTTAGGTTTATGTTTGGGTTAATGCTAATCCAGGGCCCATAAAAGTCATAATGCAGCCCTGCAGAGCTTAGCGTAGAACTCTTTCATTTCCCTTAACAATTCTGTACTGAATTTAGGGAAACCATTTGAGAAGAACAGTAAACTGTGAATCTCATGAAAGATACTAAGAAAATCAAAGTGCTGAGGTGAAAATGTGAGGCCATGAAGTATATAGTATAAAATATACTTTTAACAATGACTAACATTCATCTTGTACCTGTTGTACTTTTTAAAATAACAATACTGACTCCTCTATGTACCTGTTGTGTTTTTAAATAACAATACTAACTCCTCTATGTATACATAGAAACCTCAATAGTTTACACAGCAGTAATTTTTCACTCTAATATTTATCAGTTGTTTAGGCCTCTTCAGCCAAGTCTAGGAAGAGAACAATTTAAGTATAATTTGCATGACAAGAACTGAACTCTCTTAATGATAATTTTATTAGATCATTTATCCTTTCTTTACACTATGAAATATGCACAATCCTTTCATTATCGTGTGTGGTCTGGTTTCCTTTAAAATATTATTGATTATCCTAGATATTTTTAGGTAATTGCCTTGGTATTTTAACTAATGACCATGGTAATTGAAGATTGGCAACAACTTAGTATTTAAATAATTGAATGACATTTCCTTTTTTCCAGTATTTTGGGAGAGGTCATGAAATATTTAAAAAGGAACCCTGGGTAAACTTTCTATACCATACATCATCCCAGTATAATTATAGTAATTTTGCTTTCTTTGTCTGATATATGTAGGCAAACTTAACAGAATATCTGTTTTACTTTGTGTTTTCGTTATTTCCATGTTTTCCTTCATTATTCTTTTTTTCTATCTCCTTTCTTTCTTAATCCAATTCCACAAATACTTACTACTTAACGTCACTATATAAAGAATTTAGGAGATTTTACTTTGAAGCCTCTTCTTTTTTTCCTTTTATTTTTTTATTGTTTTCTTTCTGTTTTTTTTTTCTTCTTAACTTCTTGCTAACTTCTCTACCCTCCAGCTTTAAATATCACACACACATGCACATTTATAGAGTTGTCATACTGAGGGTTTGTTTGTTTGTATATCTGTTATTTGGAATCTTTACTTTAATCCTGGGCAGGATTTGCTAACTCTCTATTGGTTGCTTCACAGCCTGCAAAGAGATACAATTTGTTCCTGAGACGGCGTCTTATGGTAAAACCAATGCTGAATAATGCTGCTTATGCTCTGGATGGCTGTAGTAATAGCATGGGTCATTTTTTCTTCCAGTGAAAACTATTGATTTGGGGGGAATTGTCACAGATTCGTAATCCCTAGGCAATTGAAGTTTCAGTGGTGATTCTTAATCTTTTTTGGATCTGATAAAATCTATAGAGCCTCTTTCTAAGAATGTATAAATGCACACACACACACACACGCACACGTGTTCATAGTTTACATATTTTCAGAGGTCTATGAACCCTATTAAGAATACAGATTTATGAACCTTAGAATAACGACATCATTCAAAGAGAAGCCATTCAGGTGTTTGCTTCATTTTTAAATAGGCATTTCTAGGAACAAATCAAATATAAATACAAATAAACAGACACATACACTGCAAAATATGATCTTAATGTCATGTTTTGGGCAATACAAAAGCATGATGTGTTTTAATAGTATGCAGTTATGTTAACAAAATTATCAGTGTTTTTCTGCCCCAGTTAGCTTTAACCAGTTTTTGTTAACAGCCCTAAGACATGAATGTACTCATGGTGATTTACAAGACTGCCAGTGATTTTTTTTTCATATTTAAAAAAATAATATTACAGTTTACAGTCAAGGCACAATATAACTATAGAAATTTGGGTTTTTCTAGGTAGTCTTTGGATTTCAGGAGAAGGAAAGTAAATATACCCCTTTTGTCTGTGCACTCAGGAAAAATAATTAGAATCACTATACTGTTAGCTGCTTTGTCTATTCCCTAATTGTCAAATGTTCTGAGTGTGATTTTTGTTGATTTCTCTATGCACATCTTCTGTCACAGAAAGTACTCTTGTGGACTTAAATTTAGCTTGTTTAAAAACAATAGAGCACTTGTAAATGTATCAGTTATTTTTTTTCTAAAAAAAAGACTGTCATAAACTTAGAGCAAAAGGACTATTGTTTTTTTTACCTCTAATTTGTCCTTTGATTATACTTAGTCTTATTAGTGTTTATTTTTTCTACTCCAGTTGGCTTTTACAAATTTTGGTGAATTTCATAAGATATGCTAATGCTGTGATTTTTTACAAGAGTGCCAATGATTTTTTTGCTTCCTTTTGTTTTCCTTTGCCCTTTTTTTTTTTAGTGGTTTATAACCAAGGTATACCATCATAGCAGTTTGAGTTTTCTCAGTTTATTTTCTTTTCTTTTAGGAAAGGGGAGATGATTATGCGTCCTTTGGCTGAGGTGCGGAGAACTCAGACATAACATTTGAGTTAATGTATTTTGATACTTAATCTCTAGACTTGCTAGATGTTTTTTGTCTATTTGTTCATTTTTCCACTCATTCTCTCTGTGCATTGGGAGGTAGTGTTTTCTGAGACGTATCAAGCTATATGCTCATATATAAATAGTTACTCTGTTTATAAGCCAGAGATCAAACATGAGATTGTTGTCTTATTTTCTTTTCTGAGAGACCTGTCTGACCTGACTTGGGTGAAAAATGGCATAGAGTGCCATAAAAGAAACTCATAAACTAATAGTGGTTGTGAAAATCAAAACCATCTGGTTCCCCATTTGCGGATTAGCTAAAGCAATTAGTAAATTGTCTCATTGTCATCCACTACATCATCCACTTGCATAATTCTTAGTATTACATGTGAACTATTACAAGTTAAATATATATAAACCATTAAGAAAGCCAAATCAGTCAAACATGAAATCCCTTATTTCTGAAGTTCTCTGGTGTTTTCGCTGTTTTGAAAGGGAAGTACTTAAGGCACTATACAACACGTGGTAGTTGAACTTGTAAGTTTTATTATACGGAGATAATTCATACAGCTTTAAACAAACCATTGATTTTGGCTCACCTGGGAAATTCATGTTGAAGAGAGATTTGCATGAGAGCTTAATTGTAGTAAGGCCAGCCAGCAAGCTTCCTGCTTTCTAATTTTTAACTGCACCTTGATTTTATTTTAATCCTTGAAAAGTTGAGTTAGAAAGTGGCACTTTTATGAAAACATAGTACAGTTGGCCCTCTGTGTCCATGGGTTCTGCATCCATGAACTCAACCAAGCTCAGATCAAAAATATTCAGAAAAAATTGTGTCTGTACTGAACATTTACAGACTTTTTTCATTGTCATTATTCCCTAAACGATGCAGTATAACAACTATTTCCATAATATACATTGTATTAGGTATTATAAGTAATCTAGATATGATTTAAAGTATACAGGAGGATGTGAATTGGTTATATGCAAAAATTACACCATTTTATATTAGGGACTTGAGCATCTGTGGATTTTGGTATCTGCTGGGGGGTCTTGGAACCAATCGCCCATGGATACTGAGGGACGACTGTATAAGCATTAATCAAGTTTATTTTCTTACAGTGAGATTCCATTAATTGGTCTGTAATTAATTATACCTCCAAAGTAGTATGTAACTATGACTTATTTAGTGGACTAACTGATATATCGTTTAATGAAGATAACAAGTCTGTCTGTGAATATATACATTTTGGGATCAATGTTTACCTCTATTCATTTTTTATTTTGGTATAATTGAAACATTTTGTTTTGTGTGCATATAGTGAATATGCTTAATTTACCCCTGAGTCACTATTGTTTGAACCCCTATATGGAATTTCACTTTATAAAACAAGAATAATCTTCTATTGATAAAAACTCTTGTTATTTGTCTTGACCTATCATTTCAAGACTGAAGAAAGAAATAGGTGGTAACCAAATTTTAGATAATCCTTTTCATGTTTTTGCCATTTGAGAAGAAAACTATAATTTAAAATTGTGTTATTTATGTCTCCTGCAGTTTCAAAAAAATAAACAAAGCAAAGATTCTATCTTCTTCCGAGATGGGATTAGGCAAATTGATTTTGTACTTTCCTATGTTGATGACATAAAGAAAGACATGGACATAAAGGCGGTAAGTACTTATCTTAGAGAAACAGGAATAATAAAGAGAAGCACATTCTATAGTTTGACATGAATATCTGCACTGAGTTATGTTTTAGAAGTCAGAGGTCTCTGAAATGTTACTGAAAGCTGAAATTGGGTGAGGAAAATACAAAATAGGCAGTCTGAGAATGGGTGTGTAAAGTCAATTTTAGTTTTTGGATATCTTAGAGACTAACTTCTTTTTCTTCTTCCAAGTAACTGAGTTATTTTTTTATATACTTCAGCTTAGATTTTAAATGTGACCTCCAAAGTCTGAGGTGTGGGTCTGAATATAATATTTGCCTTTGTATCAAGGTTTTGTTTTGAAAATGTATGACTAATCCATCCTATCTTAAATAGCCTTTATATTGTGCTCTATTCCTGACCCTACTTTATTTTCAATATAACACACCACTTTCTTTACTTATACTGTTTATTCTTTTTTTATTTGTTTACTGTCTCTAACACCATAAATTAAATTCATGAGGCCAAAGACTTTATCTTGGTCATTGCTGTATATCCAAGTGCCTAGAATGGTGGTTGGATCATAATGAATGCTCAATAAATATTCGATATTTGAAAAAACATTTAACCTATTTATCTATATGTATAACCAGATGTATATAAACATGTGTGTATATATACTTATAAAGCAAATGTCATACAAAATAAAAATGAAAAACTACACGTTATCCCCATAAGACCCTGTGCGTATCCAGTTCTTTCTCTTTCCTCCACATTTTCTCTGGAAACCCTTCCACCAAGCCTCTGAAATTCATGGACTATCATCATTTTCATCTCTGTATGTTCCCTTTAAACTTGCCTCTTCATTGAGGTTTGCTGCTTCCCCTAACAGTCCTCTCAAGTGGTGGTTTTTCCTCACACAGCCTTCCCTGGAGATGAGGCTGATGCTGCTTGCCCTCTTTGTATCTTGTTCATTAGTTGATTGTCCTCCCTTGACCCTAAAATACATGAGCTTTAAATCTCGTCAGGTGTATTACTGCTCTGCCTTGTTGCTGTCATTTATTTCTTCCTGGAACTTCCCTTTTATTTCTCAACAATTCTAGGTCCTGGCTCACTGTCAATCTCTCCACCAATCCTCCTTTTTTAATCACTGATAATCTCAATGCATACATAAATGATTATTTTGGCACTCTGTCCTCTCTGTTCCTTTTGAACTACCTTTTCCAAGGATCTTAGCCTCTAACTCAGCCATTTGCTCCTCTGGAACTTGTCATTACTAATAACTACAACTATTTATGATCTCATTCTATGTGTCCAACTGTCTGACCAACCCCTCAAATCTTTCTGACCCATACCCTTCTAGGTCCAGAATCCTGCTAGTTCCAGATAAGATACAATTGTCTTACCACCTTTTTAGTGCTTCTTAGCCCTCTTTCCTATATTTATCCAGCTTCAGTTTCATGGTCACAATTATAACCATGAAGCCATCAAATCCCTTGCCCCTCTCTCAGTTGTACTTACTGGGCAAAATAATAATTTAGTTAAACCCAACTGTTCACCTACTACATGCCAGCACCCATGTGGGAAGAAAAACATGTAACTCACTGACTAATTTTTCCTTGTATTTGTGCCGTGGACCTCAACTGGGTCCTTAATGCTGTCTGGAGATCATACTTTACTTACCTATTCTGTTGTCTCCCACTCTTCTAGATAACAGTTTTATAACTTCTTCTGTCTCTTCATGCTTCCTGTGCTTCTTCCTCATCTTCAAGCTAAGTTGCCCACACTTTTCTTCTTCACTGAGAAAACTGAAGAGGAGAAATTATATAAATTTCATCACCACATCTGTCCATCCAAGAGCATTTTAACCTAAATAATCTACCTTCCTTTCTCTTTCCATAGATGAACTATTTATCCTTTTGTCTAAAGCCAAATCTTCCACTTGTGACCTGGATTTTATTTCTTCTTGCCTCTCCCAGTATCCTCCGCAGGTTTAGCGATTCATTAGAAGTACAGAACTCAGCATATAGTCATGCTCATGGTTATGTTTTATTACATGGAAATAGTACAAAGCAAAAGCAGCAAAGGGAAAAGATTCATGAGGCAAGTCCAGAGTAAATCAGGAGCAAGCTTACGAGAGTCCTCTTCCAGTGGAGTCACACAGGATACACTTAATTTCTCTAGCAACAATGTATGACAAACACATGTGAAGTGTTGTCTATTGGGCAAGCTCATTAGAGACTCAGTGCCCTAGTCTTTTATTGGGGGCTGGTCACCTTGTCATCTTCTGAGTGGCATACACCAAAATCCCACACTTCCAGAAGGAAGACAGTTGTTCAGCATAAACTACACTGTTTGTATAAATAGTATAGGCAAAATGAGCCACTCTTATCAGTTCTGGGAATGATGGGAACCCTCCAGAAAACCAAGGTCCCAGACACCAGGCTCAACCTTTATAATGGCTGCTTTATTAACTCTTTTCTATATACCTACTTAGGGTTATTGCTCGTGTAATACTTTCCTCTCTCTCCTAAATTATATTTTGTAGGGTTCTTTACTTGACCATTTCCATCAACAAACATATATACTGCTAATTTTTCCATATTAAAAAAGAAAGCAAGAATGAGAACATTTTCTTGATCCCCAGTTCCCTACTAGCTACTGTCTATTTCTCAAATTACTTTCTGCCCAATTCTTTTATAAACCCATTCATTTCAGGGCTCCATCCCTCCCAACCACTCTGCTCATTTCCTTGTAAAAGCCAGTGCCCAAGTCTCAGCTCTCATTGTTTCTGACATATTGTCACTCAGTTGATCGTTCCCTTCTCTGTTGCATGTGTTCTTCACTTGGCTTTGAGGACTCCACATTCTCTTAGTTTTTCTCTTATTTCACTACTTGCTATTTCTCAATCTTTTTTTCTCCCAGATCTCTTATTATTATCATGCCTCAGGGCACAGTCCTTAATTCTGGTCTTTTCTTAATCCACATTTATTTTTTGATGACATCATTCTCCCTCATATTTTTAAAACCACATATGTGCTAATTCCAAAGTTTACCTTTTCAGTCCATACTGCTTATCCAAACGTACATAACTAAATGACTATTCAGCATCTATGTTTGGAAGTCTCAGACATCAGACTCAACAGGTCCAGAATGAACTCCTAAACTTTCCCCAGAAGCCTGATCCATCTACAAGTCTTCCCCGTCTATAATTAATCATCATGCATTTCGATAATTGCAAAGGATCTAACTTGTAATATATCATAAATGGTCCAGATAAATTTCTTTTTAGCAGGTATCCATAGAAAGTAAATACCATCGAAATTTGACAGCCACCGTTATTCATTTTTAAAAAATATATGAGGAAAACCTTCTTTAACAGTTGAAATTTTATATTATTTATTTTTCTCCTTCATCTAAAATTTTCATTCCACGGGGCTTCCTGTCAAGATGGCAGAATAGACGGTCCCCAGCATCACTCTCTCCCACAAATCGACCAATTTATAACTATAAAAAAGCAACAACAGCCAAGCTGGGACTCCTAGAGCTCAGAGGAAGAGGAGGAGAGATCTATATAGTGCATGAAGGTGGGAGAAACCACGATGAGAGAAAGAAAAAACCGCCCTGACCATTTTGTGCTGGGATGCTTTCAGGCTGGAGCTGGTGAGTGCATGGAGCAGGAGCCAGCAAAAGCCACAGCTGTGCTCTTCAGATGGAGTTGCATGCAGGCGGCAGGGGATAGGAGGGCCTTGGTAGCCCCCAGGCCAGCAAGACCACTAATAGGGTTCCCATGGACCCACATAGGAGCAAGGAGCCACAACAACTTAAAAAAAGGAGCCACTCAGAGGCTGGTGAGTCATTGCAAGGGATCAGTGCATGGGCCATCCCATGGGAATAGTTTGCAGCAGGGGTGATGGGGAAGACGAGCCCACGGAGGAACACAGGGGCACACCAAGGACAGCTGATCTGCCCCCTTATCAGTGTAGGACCACTTAGAGGAGACTGGTCAGGAATATAGAATTGCATGGGGTGCAGTTTGATGAAAAGACTCAGGCCCGGATCAGACTTTCTACACAACCCAGGTGCACCGGGTCTCTGGAGAGCTGGAAGTACCTATAAAGTCATCCATTAAAACTTAAGCTGCACAAAACACCTTCCCTAGGGAATCAGCAGCAAAGCAGCAATTTAGCTAAACCACACAGCTCAAGTACTGGTCCTCCCAGGAAGTTCCACCATTTTAGAAATAAGCAAAGGACAAAAAATTAGTTCCGGCATAGGCACACTGTCAGCGCCTCAGCCCACCCAGGGACCTGAGGAATGGTGTCAGGGAATGGAGTCCCCTCCCACAACCAGGCATACCTCCAGTGCCTCAGGGGCTACCTGGGATCTTGAGGCTTGGAGCTGAGGAACGGACCCTCCTCCAACAACCAGGCACACCACCAGCTCCAAGGAGCATGACGAAAACATCACCTCCATGTGGGTGGCCCACGACAGCCACCATAGTAACCACAGCTGCTGTGAAAGCAGCTAGATATCACAACCAACATGCAGATGGTCTGCCAGCTACTGGAGTGCATTGACACAAGGAGAGTCAACAGCAGAGACCAAAGAAAAGAAGAGGGTGTCTCTCTCCACAAAGCCCATTCCAGAGTAACAGAAGAAGCATCTGCTCTATGATAATTTTGGGGGACCTGAGCACACCTCTCAGCATTGGACAGATCATGTACGCAAAAAATCAACAGAGTGACGATTACTCTTGTAGAAGGAGAGAAGAAATCTAGGGCAATTGGGGGGGGGTGGGGGAAGGAGAGGAGATTGGGGTGAGATTGGACAAGGGGCATAAAGAATAAGTATGATTTGTAACAATATATATATACTAGTAATATTGATTTGATCAATATATCTCAATGTTGAACCCCCACAATATGTATAATCAATTATGATTCAATAAAAAATAAAAAGAAAAATAGACTGGATGAGATTAACCAGCTGACAAGACATTATAGAAGAAAAGACTAGTGAACTTCAAGCCATAACAAAATAAACTCCCCCCAGCCCATGAAACTAGTAAGAAAAAGAATAAAGAAAATTCTGGCATCAAAAAATAAATAAATAAATAAATAAATAAAAATAAAATTTTCATTCCACTTTATCCATAGAAATATTTCCTAATATAAATGTTTTATCCTTGAGAGTCTTTTATTGTTCATTCAGTCATAACTTTGCTACAACAAATATATGTATATTGATTGAAAAATTTCTGTTATCTTTAAGCATAATACTCTAAGCCTGAAACTTTTCCCTTAGTATTGAATTATTTTTATAATTGTACAAATGCATAATTGTTAAAACATGAATATATTACAATATTTGACAAGGAATTATCAAACATAAAAAGCAAACTCATCATAAATGCATTGACTAATGAGATAGAGGAGATTTAAAATTGTTTTCTGTATTTATAGATGAATAAGAATTGTTTCTAGAATGAGATGGTTCAGTTTCAATTATATTCCTCTTTTGTTTTTATGTATGTTAATATAAAGGAAGATTGTTCAGATAAGGAAGTAGACTGGAATAGGGTATTGTTATAGCAGTGATAATCTTTTTTGAACTCCTTAATTACATCCCAAAATTCCAAAGTGATTTATCATTAAATAATGTTCAATGGTCTGTCATCTGGCTATTAGCTCTGCTTCAATTTTATTGAACTCAGAGAATCAACAACAATCTGATTTACAAAAGCATGTGTTGCTATAATTAGAAGTTATTCAATTTCTTAATATTGATAACACTATTTTGAATGTCCGTCTTCCCTTGTTTTTTGCTTTCCTGGAAGTTTACAGTTGGCCTTGCTTTAGTAACACAGGAGAAGGGCAATTACGAAAGGGTTGCTAAAAAAGGAGGACTTGCACCAGTACCACAGGCTGTTTTCATATGTTGTAAACATTCCAAGTAGAGAAAAAGAACATACTAAAATTACCTTTTGCTCCTTTTAAGTTTTCAGAGACCTTAAGGTAGATATACATATACCCATTTGAAGATAAGTGTCCTAGAATGTCCTATTGAAGCCTCTTAAAATTTCAGTCACTCTGAAATGTTTCACACTTAAATCATAAAGATATTTGGCCATTAATGCATTGTTTTAAAGACACAAATAATGATTATTCACAGTAATGATCTATAGTTAAATTTAATTTTAGTTTTTCTAAGTGAAGTCATTCTATCCTTGAAGACTAAAGTGCCATGATGATATTTTGACTTAAAATTGTATCAAATATATGTCATTTGAAGAGTACTGATCTTTGTAGTGAGTCTTCACAAATAGGATTATGATATGTCTTTCTGTTTATAAAGTTGTTTTTTTTTTTTAAGTTTGTTTTTCAGTGAAGTTTTGTGCTTTTCTTCAGAGAGAGGTCCTGCATATTTCCTGGAGATTATTCCTAGATATATTGGATTTTTATAGTTACTATGAACTATAGTACAGTTGAAAAGTAGACCATGGCAATAAGAAAGGAGTAATATACAGAATACTTTTACATACAACCATGAGAGGGGCAGAGAACAACCCAGAAGCATAGCCATTGTGTGCTGAGTCTGTTTGTCACTGAGCAAAATAAAAGTGTTCTGCCTAATTCTATTAATTTGTTTTGTCATAGGAAAGAAGAAAAGAATTTGAACAAAATCTCAGGAAAACAGGTCTTGAGTTGGAAATTGAAGACAAAAGGGTAAATGTAGTTGTTAATTTATATCAGAATCTTATAAGTGTTATTTTTTTCTTTTTCTGGTCTTTGACTGGAGAGACTTTGTGTTTGTGGGCAGTATAATAGCTCTTTGGGATACAGGTATGTTCACTGGGATGGCAGAGCCTGTGGTCTTACAGGTAAGCAGATCAGTGCCCTGAATATGAGATGATCAGTGGAACACTTTAAAAATGGACATACATAGTTTCTATTCATGGTGCAAATAAAGTGAAGACATGGTCTTTTTTTTCATAACTGTCTCATTTTGAAGGCTGCCTATGAACTGGTACCCTAAACAGTTAACTTTACTATGTTGCAGCATAAACTGTGATTTAAGCCAAGACACTCATGAATATGCCAACTTGTTTCTAACTCCCTTTCAATTCTGTTTTTCCAGAATTCCCTTCAAAATTGTTTTTAAAGACTTATAAAAGATCCCACCCTGTTTATGAAACTTCTAATACTCTCTAGTTTTAATGCTTTCTAGTTCTTATTTCTCCATTTTTACTGAGCTAATAAATGTGCACTATATCACACAATCTATAACTTATTTTCCTATGTAATGAACCCTTATTACCTAAAGTTCTTTCTCTTTGTGTAGGTTGTACATAAAGTCTGGGTAAGAAGAATGAGTATATTTTATAGTTTGTGTATATTCCTCATATAACCTAAGCAAAGTTTTGAGCTCATAGCTAGTCACTGAAAGCTTAACTGATTGCCAAGAGCCACATATGTAGCTGTGAATTTAGGGCTGAGTATACGTTGACCCTGAAATATATTTATAAAAGTATTTTCTTTCTCTGTCTGTATATCTCTGTCTCTCTTCCTTTCTGTCACACACACATATATTTTGTATACATATATATACATATATATGTGAGTGTGGACATGTAAGTATAAAATATATCTGTTTTGAGAACTGGTTTTCTAAAAGTTTTGCTAAAAAATTTAAATTAATTGAAAATACTGTGACATCTTTGAGATTTTATAAAATTTTGTTTCTTTTCATTAATCAGCTCAGTAACAAACAGATCAGTAAGCTTTCTGTTATTTTGCCTGTTGCTTATGCAGGACTCTGAAGATGGAAGAACTTATTTTGTCAAGATTCATGCCCCTTGGGAGGTATTAGTTACATATGCTGAAGTGTTGGGAATCAAAATGCCTATTAAGCAGAGTGAAGCTCCCCAACCTGAGAACACTCACTTAAGCTCCATCCGTGGGCCTGTGAAGCTTCCAGTGAAAGTGAAATATCCTCATCCTGAATATTTCACTGCCCAATTCAGCAGACATCGGCAGGAGCTCTTCCTCATTGAAGATCCAGCAACCTTCTTTCCATCTTCAACAAGAAACAGAATTGTAGGTAGAGAAGACCTTTGGGCACATCCCTTCAAGTACAGGATGTGTGCCTGTGATGCTTTCATACATGTGCATGTGAAATACTATGTCTGCAAGGGGTTTCTGTGTAGAACAGGAGCATTTGGTGGGATTGGGATGTTTGAAAGTCTGGACCACGTAAACTTGTTAATCTCTCTACCTCTCAAACCGTTGTTTAGAAATTAAAGGTTGACAGTGTGTATACAGTAAAGAGGCATTATGTGACACTTCAAAAAAAGCAATTGAGGGGCCGGCCCGGTGGCGCACTGGATAGTGCGCCACTTGGGAAGCACGGCGGCGCTCCTGCCCGAGGGTTCGGA
>NW_007743795.1:22692-23317 GCF_000696425.1 Galeopterus variegatus | reverse complement strand
AGCATCCAAGTAAAGGAAGATCAGACGTCACCAATCAAGTTTAATCCAAGGAAGAACACCCCAAGGCACGTGATAATCAAATTATCAAAACAAGGGGCATAGGGTTTCTTTTGAAGGCAATGAAAATGATTTTTTCTTTGGGATATGTGAATATTGTAAAATGTGCTGTAAAATGATGGCCATAATCAAGTTAGTTAACATATCTATCGCTGCACATATTTACCTTTTTTTTTGGTGATGAGAACACAAGATATACTCTTAGCAAATAATGGTGGCTTCTGGGGACTTGAGGGGTGGAGGATATGGGGAGATGTTGGTCAAAGGGCACAAATTTTCAGTAATAAGATGAATAAGTTCTGGGGAATCTAATGTACAGCATGATGACTATAGTTAGTAATGCTGTATTGTTTACTTGAAATTTCCATTGAAATTGTTTTAAATTGATTGTGGTGATGCTTGTACAACTCTGTGGATATACTAAAAGCCACTGACTCACGTACTTTAAATGGGTGAATTGTATGGTGCATCAATGACATATCAATAAAGCTGCTTAAAAAAGGGGGTAAAAAACAAAGACAAAAAAGGATACTGAAAGCAGCAATAGAAAAGAAACACATAGCATTCA
>NW_007743795.1:0-18122 GCF_000696425.1 Galeopterus variegatus | reverse complement strand
CCACAGCACAGCAGTCGGCAGTTAAATGGTTTGGATTCCTAACAGTTAGGATAGCCGGGTGAGGAAAGAGACCACACCTATCATGTTCATAAACACTTGGCTAGCATGCATGCACGTAATGCACATAAGCACTTCGTCCAGAACTGAGCAGGACTGCGGTCATCAGGCAAGCATCATTCCCATTTACAGATGGTGAAATTGAAGCTCTGAAAGAGTTTGGAGCTGGTAATTGGCAGTTTGAGGTGGCCTTGTGATTCTTAATCTGGTGTTATTTTTTCATATACTGATTCTCCACATCAATCTAAGCCCTTACCTCATCTAAATTGCATTTAGATATCAAACTCATAGAAGAAGAGAAGGATGGTGGTTAGCAGGGGTCGGGGAGAGTGGGAAATGGGGAGATGTTGGTCAAAAAATACAAAGTTTCAGTTATGCAAGATGAATAAGTTCTGGAGATCCAATGTATACCAACAACACTGTGTGGTACACTTGAAATTTGCAAGGAGGCTAGATCCCAAGTGTTCTCACCACACACCCACACACACACACACACACACACACACACACGCATGCACACACACACACGAGGTAACCATGTGAGGTGATGGATATGCTAATTAGCTTGAGTGTGGTGACTATTTCACAATATATATGCATATCATATCATCAAATCATACACCTTAAGTATATACAATAATGCATTAAAAAATAAAAATAATTTGTACTTAGAAATAAGCGTAAGTGCTAGGCTATGGTATCGTACTACATGTTAAATAACTGTACTCCTTGTTATACTTCTTGAAATGTAATCAAATAGAGCTTTTGCCAGAAAAGTAGAAGTATACGTATATATGAATAGAGGGTTAGATAATTCATTACCTTGGCAACCATATGAATAAGTAGGATGCTTTGAGAAAACAGCTTATACAATTGACATAGCCTAACATAATCTTTTTAAACTTTCAGTTAATAAAATTTCCTTTATTTTAACTTCATAAAACAGGTATTTCTTTTTTTGATTAAAGTACAGTATGGTTCGGTACTAAACCTTATGTGAATTTTTTAAAACACATGTTTATCATTTTACTTGTTATCTAAAGATATAAAGATAGCTATTATCTAATGGAAAGGAGAAATATGAAAAACTTTGAATTGTACTTAATGCTTACACTTCTATTCACAAAGGTTCACAAAGGCAAATCCCTATTAACACTTCGTGCTGGAATTATAGCTTTTGGAAAATCAAAATTCTGATTGCAACTGATCACCAGCTAAGATATACTAGACTCATAAAATTGAAATTAAATCACAAAAATCTTTATGTACAGCACCCTTTTTAGATGTGTTAACATAAATATACTGCAATATTCTCCTTATTTAGTAACAGCCAAAATCTGGTATTTTGTCATTATTCTTTCAGCATTCTAGCTTGTCTTTTACTTATCACTTATTGATAATTGACAACATCTCACATGGACTCTCCCTATGTGTGTCATACACCTGTCCAATGTGACTTCTTCATGTCATGTTGTAGTTTCAGATCCTACCACTTGATGGCAGAGATGGTAAAAGCCAGTCAAAAAGGGGGAAAGCAGATCCAAAAGGGCACAGAAGCTCTGCTGGAAGTGGAATCCCTAGACCTGTGGATCTCCACATCTCTCATTTCAGGGATTCCAAATTAGGATGCCACCCAGAACAGTGGGAAGCTGAGGAGTGAGGGTACAGGCCAGTTGGGGGCAAGACAATGCCAGGGGGACAGGAAGAGAAGCAAAGAAGGCAGGGAGGAAGAAAAGGCAATGGGTTTGGGAAGAAGAGATGTTGAATTCAGTTGCAGGTCATGACATGACATTCAAGACGGAATCATCTCATAATTATCACACATTCTGTTTCTTAGTTTTCTGATGCAGCATCTGTATGTAGAGGGGAGAAAAAATTTAGCAATCAGATATCTATCTATAGCTCTCTCCCTCTATCTATCTATCTATCTAGAAAGCTGGAGAGCAATATCTCTCTATAAGAGAGGGAGATATAGATCTCTTTCTCTGCCTATCTTATATATTTTATACACACACATTTATATACATATATAATATATTATATATCTTGAATGACATTCATAGTGAAATAATCAGCATTGTACATTGCTTCTCCTAGTTTTCTGATGGAGCATCTGTATATAGAGAGGAGAAACAATTTAGTCTTCAAATATAAGAGTACTTCAAAAATTTTATAGAAAAATATAATTAAAAGGTAATATGAAACTTTCCACAAGCTTTTTGAAGAATCCGCATATTATACACACACACACACACGTACATATAATTTAGATGTATATAATGTATATATCTTGATTTCAACTATAGGTCATGATATGACATTCATAGTGAAATAATCAGCATTGGACATTCTGTTTCTTTGTTTTATGGTGGAGCATCCATATAGAGAGGAGAGAAACAATTTAGCCTTCAAATATCTATTTATGCCTCTCTATATATCAATACAGATATAATGATACTGTACTGTACTATACTGTACTTTAAAGAAGAAATATCTATTTTGGGGGGGTTTAAAGAGGGGTAATTTTATTAACTGATAGTTTTGGCAATTTTATTAACCTGATTACCTAAGGTTATGTCAATTGTATAATGAGACTGATTTCTCAAAGCATCATACCTGTGCGTATAGAAATGAACATTTTATTATATTAATGTTCTGGTCCAGCTAAATAATTTGTCTGGCTCAGCTGTAGATACAAATGTGAACTCCTTCAGAAAGCACAAAAAAAGTGATGTTAAAGATATTAAAATATAAAGTTTTTGCATTTATTCTAGTGTCTGAGTTGACAACATGATGTTTTTTATTTGCTATTTAATATCATTATAAGACCATTTAAAATTATAAATTATTAGCATGAATTTTACCATTTATTTTTATATTGTGAAATGACAGTTTAAATTCAGATATAAAACTATGTAACTTGCATGCAGAATCACCAAAATTATGCAATTTATATTTTGTAGCCCATGCACACATATATTTTGTCCTTACCAGTGGACCGGAAAGGCTACACAGAACTAACTCACCTATTTTTGTTTCACTGTTTTTGTGTGTTTCTGTGTGCACATTTTCTACTTTGGCTTACTGATGAGTAAGAAAGGATTGAAAGAGAAAGGAACTATGGGTTGCCCTACCTTTCCCTTTCCTACAGAGTCATCATTTTCAGCATAACTGGTTGGCCAATACAAAGAAGTAATGCAAATTAGAAAGAAGGTATGTTTCCTTGGTCTGTGTTAGAATGTCATTCACCCTTCTTTTTGCATTTGAAGCAAGTTCTGATTTAAATGGAAAGGGTGTCAATACTCTCATTTACTCAGCTGTAGATGTAACACACTTAGCATGTGCCTTTTACTTGCTTTGTCTTGCTGAACTCCCACACATTGTGGGCCCACCAGCATTTGGTGCTGATGGGGTACTGCAAATATGTGTGAAAATGTATGAAATAAATAAAAATGGGATGACAAAGAATGATGAACTTCCATATTCCACACCTATCTCTTCTGCTCATTCACTTGTCCCATTGGACTTCACTTAGAAAACACAGGAGTCAAGATAAAGTTATTAAAAATGTGAAAACATTAACAACAGAGCATTAAACCAAGCATAGGGCCCTTCTGAGCCCAAAGCTCTGTGCAACTGCATAGGTCTTACATCTCTGAGGCTGGCCTTGGCAATATTACACAGTTCTTTGAAATCTTCCTCAAGCATATGGAAACAAACAAATGAACAAACAAAAAAACCCTGCAGTGGCTATCATCAGTAACACTTTGAGTGGTTGTCAACTGACTATTCCACAAAATCCTCCTTTAATTTTGATCAAAGCCAAGAACTGAAATCTAGCTGGTTTGTAAAGGCTTTACCATAACAGTCATAAAAGCCATTTCCTTTCTGGAAGCCCATGCCAATCCAGTGTTTCCAATTCTCCATTTGTTTGGCTCCCTGAAAGATTTTACACCTGAGGGCAATGCACCTTAACAAGAAACATGACCAGTGACACTGAGACCTACCCTACCTCTGTGAACATAGCTGAAGGGAAGGATGAAAGGGGAAATGGAAAAGAGTGAGCTGCCTTGCCCTCCGTTATAGGCATATTTCAGGCAAATCTATTGTAGAAAGGAATGTGTGTTGAAGTTGAGTATCTGGAAATTGATTCTCTTAAAATTCTATGCACCTAAGTACCCCTTAGAAAGTCTGCATGATTCCAGCATAATGCAGTTCCTCTGTTACAGTTTCATTAGTGAAGTGAAAACAAGTCTGTAATTCATAAAAAGGCAATAAAAATTTGAACAAAATTTCAGTTTTACCAAAATACTTCTGATTTTATCCAAAATACTTAAGTACAATAAATCATTGTTAGAGGAACTAGATTTGATGACTTAGATGAGGAATGATACAGATTCTGGGATTTCATTGCTTATAACATAATTTTAGAGACTGTGGCTTAGGAAGTTAAATATCTATTGAATTCTCAGAAACAAAATTTCTGATTTTCTTGGCTTAGTGTAAATGTGCTTCCTTTATCTTTTAGACTCTGGTTATTTTTCAGTTGAGTGCATTCTTCTTATAGGACATCTGATTTAAAAATTCAAGTTAAAAAAGTTTCTTGATAAAGTCTTCTTGCTTTTAGAATTATTTGATATACGTACTCACTGATAGGTACTCATCTTTGATACTTTATCTGGCTTTTTTCACTTTGTAGCTAATATCCCATGTAGATGGTACGAATGTATAACCTCGCCTATATTTTAAAGGACTATCACATACTATTTTTCTGAAATTTAAAAAAAGGCTAGCATTAAATTCCTTCTAAATTTTGTTCCAGTATTCTCTTTGATAAATTACTAATTTAAGTTTCTCAAGATAATATTCTATGCAATAATAAATGAACTTTAGATTCTGTAATCCACAATTCATCACCCAGCTCTTTTTCATTTTTTCATTAAACAAAGAAATATAAAACACCTAGTATGTGTCAGATGCTGCTATGGTTTGAATGTCTCCCTCAAGCTCATGTTGGAGCTTAATCTTTAATATGGTATTTGAAAGGTGGGACCTTTAAGAGGTGATTAGATTGAGAGGACTATGCCCTCATGAATGTATTAATCCATTTATGGGTTAATAGATTAATGGACTAATGGATGAGTGGCTGGTGGCTTTATAAGGAGAGTAAGTGAACACTGTAGTGTACTTTTTGCCACTCTCACCATGCACCACCCTGCACCACCTCGACAGTCTACCAAAAGTCCACACCAAGAAGAAGGCCCTCACCAGATGTGCTCCCAAAACCTTGTACTTTTCCTTCTCCAAAACTGTAAGAAATAAATTTATTTTCTTTACAAATTATCCAGTTTGAGGTATTTTGTTATAAGTGACAGAAGTACAGATGTTGCAAGGCACTACCATTGGCATAGAGTGGTGGTAACACTGAGAATTTTTGGAGCCTGAAGTGTAGAGAGCTGGGCTGACCTAAGAATGTTGGCAGCTTTTACAGACCTTTCCTTGGTTTTTAAGTCAGTGAACAAATTAAGCTCCAGAAGCTCATGATAGAGGAACTGTTCATTGTTGTTCATACAGAATTTCCATCTTAATATCCTCAAGTGACAAAGTTTACAGGCATAGTCTCTTGAGAGATAAAGATAGGATCTCAAATGAAATAAACATAACAATGTGTTTTAGACCCTATTCTTTATATTTTAGAGGCTTGAAGCCTTTTTAAGATGAAATATCCACATGCCAGCCTGATAGTGAAAACACGGCAAAAAAAAAAGTTTTCTTTTCTACATTGATGAAATGGTTTGATTGTCATGTACTAGAAATGACCTCAACACATAATTGATACTGCCTTTTAATTATTGTCAGAAATAATGGCATAAGATCAACTATTCAAAACTCAAATCATAAGTTTTGGCAGATGTCCTCTAGCAGTAATTGGCTTATATCCAACACTTCTATGTAACAGGTCAGATCATTCAGTTATCTATGAATATATTTTGCCAATTAATCTATCCCAAAGGTTCATGGGGAGTTACATTATTTAAAATGAGATATGTTTTATACATACTTTTTGTGAGATATATTATGCTGTAGGGAGGTGGGGATGGGTATTGGTAACTACCACCTTGAAAATCATCTGGGCTATATGTTTATTTGTTGAAGCAGAGGCAGAAATATTTTTTGAGAACAATCTCACCCCTTTTCACAGTCCCTCCTTTGGCCCACCTCCAAGCAAAGGTGGCATAGCTAGTTTTCAAAAGTATAGTTCAAGCCTATCCTGTGTTAGTCACGTGTCAAGCATATAACTCCCCTTTAAAATTGTAACATCAAATTCTCATAGTCTGCATGTTTTTGTTGTTGAACAATATTAACCTTAAACTCATTCTGTTCAAATCCTCGCAAGAATTCATTTCAAGAAACAATATTAATAAAAGATATATGGTCCACCAATTATTCTAGGTATTCTAAAATTTATTCTGGGGTAAGGCTAGCTGTGTATTTATAACACATTGTTTTGGGATAATAATAATTGCTTTATTGCATATTTTTTCAGGAGAATGGCACTGACATCATTAGGGGACCTAATAAAAAACATAATGAGAAACAACAATCATTAACAGTCTAACCCTAGGGATATTGAGGACATTTTCACTTTTATCACACATTTAGGAGATCATATAACACCATGTTTCCCTTACAGGAATCATGTTTCCCTTACAGGAACTGGGATCAAAGTTCCCTCTTTGTTTTGAGAAACAGTTCACCACTAGCAACTAGAATTTTTGGTATACATTCTTGAGTTCTATCCTTGCTTCTGACTTCATTTTATTTTCTTCTCATTTACTTTTTAATTCAATTTTCTCATCTCCTTTTAATCCTATTCTGTGTCATGTGCTGTAGTAATGTGATAATGCTTAATATAAATTTTAAGTAAACATTTTCATAACTGTATAGGAAATAAACAAAAAGAGTTCAAGATTTCAGAAATGGAGCCATTTCCTCTGTGGTCAAATTCCAAAATGTGATTGTAGGATTGTGTACTGACAAAGAGTAGAGTTGAAGGTCTTTAGAGGGCCAAGAAACACTGAGGCTATGGCAGTTGTTTTGTTATGTAGGAATCTAGAAATTGCTCCAGATGATAACAGCAGGTGGCATAGAAGACAGCACAGTGAGTTAACTGTTTCAGTGATTGAAGCCCATCATTGAGTGCCTGTGAGTCCATATAAGAAAAATGAGAGGGTCGTAACACACAGAGTAGTCAATGGTGTGGGCAAATTTCATGCGAGAGAAGATGAAAAAGTGTTTTGAGAAAAGATGTTTAGAATATAGATTTTTTCAGAGGTGACAGTGAAAGGATTGGTGTAGGTAATAAGTTCAGGTGAGGAGGAGCTTATCAGAGTGGGGATAAGAGTTGAAAAGAAGATTAGTGTTTGTGTTTGAGGGGGTGGTTCACACATTTGGGTAGACCTTAGAGGATAAGGATAGAAAGCCTGAATAAAACTGATTGGTCTCTGGTTCCAAATGGTAACAGCCAAGTGGTATCAGGACCCAGTCTCTATATCATCCTGAGTTGTGGCCAGTTGTGAAGACATCCAATTGGCATATCCAAAGTTCTATTCCCTACATAACCTGTGCTGGGAATGTGGTCCCTTCATCATCTCCCTTAAGGCTCTCATTTTCTCCCAGAAACTCACAAATGTAGAGTCAAAACCAAGAAGGAAAATTCAAATTGTGCAGAATGAGAATTTTACAGAAGCAAGGTATTTATGACATGACTTTTATCTAGAACCATCCTGTGCCTTTTCCTCGGTCAGACCCATCCTGCAGACAGCATGAAGGGGAAGCTCCGTGCATTTTCCAAGCTTGATCTCGGCCAGAGTTCTACATGCTCTTGCCTTGTTCTCACCCCATTCCTTACCTCTAACTCCACTCCTGAGTTTTTCTAGCTCCTGACCTTTTAGATTTCATCTTCCACTCCAGACCCTAAATTTATTCCTTAGAGCTGATGACAGATTTAGTGTCCTAGTACGATCTTTTGTGCTCCCGTCTCAAATATGATTTTATGCTGATTTTTGTCTACATTCACTTCTGGACACATACACACTGGCTAACTATTCTCCATATCAAATCTACTACTGAACACTCACCCAGGCACAGTGGTCAGAGTTAAACACGTCACCATCTTAAAAGCCTAATAAACAAATTCCCTCTGTCCCTAATCTAATACTTTGCATTCAACATCCTATTTCCCCAACACTCTACTCTTCTCTAACTGACCTGCTAATCCGATAATACAATCTATCCAAATGTGTCACTAGTTTATGTCCTAGTGGAATTTCTCCTAAGGGTTAAATATATATTTTAATTTGATCTTCACTGGATTTTTGTCATAAAAGTGTTAAAATTTCTATTAAGTGGCAGTAGGACAAAGAATTTGGTAATAAAGGGTCTTTGGGGATATTAAACCTTTCAGGATGGAGAGCCACCCACTCTACATAGGGAGTCCTTCATTTCACCTGTTCTCACCACCTGCCATATTAGAGTTCTGAGATAAACCACAGGCAGGAAAGCAGATGGGGAGTCAAAATAATAAGACACATGACTAGAAATGAAAATTGTTTAATAGGTGCTATATTCTTGCAAACAAATCATGTAGATGAGTCTGAAAGTTGGACAGTCTTTAGAGTAATGACAATTAAATTATTAATATGCCTGGAACATTTTCTACAATTAACAAATCAGTTAGTATTAATATCCAAAAGTTACAGTGAGAAAACTAAGACTAAAGGTTTAAATAAACTGCTTAAGTCACATAGTCTGCTGCTGATGACAGCTCTCATTTATTCTGCATTTGCCGTTCTAAGACTTTACTGCTTTAACTCTTAGCTGTCACAACATTACTATGACTTTACTTAGTTATCCCCATTTTGTCCATTAGTAAATTTGAGGAACAGAGAAATTAAGTAACTTGCCCAGAATACACAGGCAATAAATAATAGGGCAGGGCTCAAATTCAGGAAGTTTCACTCAGAGGTTGCATTTTAATCCTTCTACCAGGTTGCCTTTATAAGGGACAGTGAGGTTGAGAGGTCTTTCTTCTCCAGCCTCCTGCTCCTTCTAGCAAGCAGGAGACCTAGTAACAGTACATCTGTTTATCTTTCTTCCTGGGGGAAAGCCCCACTATGAACTGGGAAGAAAACAGTGAAAAATGACTACTAATAAAATTTAATCCCAGGAAATGCCAGTTGCCTGCTGTAAGTGTGTGTAACTCCTTGGTATCATTGAAAGATAAACATGCAGCCTTCACAGGAAGCTATTTGGTTTGGGTAGCAATGATTTTTGACATTCAGGAAACTTACAGTGCGTACAGAAACATAAAGAGCTTCTCATTGTACTTCTCACTGGTGATAAAATGTTCCATAAATAAACATTTAACTTTGTTGCCTTCTTAGTAAAATTATCTTTGCTGCTTTGATAGATTTTCTAGTATTTAGGGCAACCCGTCCGAACCTCCGTTGGAAGAAAATGAGAAATAGTCCCTATATACAAGATAAGACAAATCTAATAGTTGTGTTTGCAAACATCAAATAGCAGTGGGCTCAAGAAGTGTGATATAAAGCTATCAATTAATTTCGTTGTAACCGTATGCACCTGTGAACAACTGCTTAATTAAAGAGGCAAGCAGAAATCTCTCACAATAATACCTCGTATTACTTGCACTTATGTGACTGTCAATTAGTTGGAGTGGATAAACACAACTGGAAGCATGCCATGTGGACTTCTGGTAAAGGAAGAAAAAAAAAGATATAACCAGGAGATATGTGAATAAAGAAAGGAGGACCCACAGACCAATGTGGACAACTCTCTATGGGATAAATATCCATTTCAATAAAGGAAATGAAAGTGCATGCTTTTTACTAAAAGGACCAAACTCCCTCAATCACTGGAACAAAGAAAATGAAGCTTTCACACACAAATATACATCAAAAGGAAAAGGAGCCAGAGCATCTGGGCTGCTTGCAAACACAAGCTTAGTGCTGGTGTTTTATTTCTATATGAAAGAAAGCAAGGTGAATCCCTGGGCTACTTGTCTCCCAAGATGATAATATTCTACCTCAAGGTCTCTCTCTACAATTTTGCTCTGTCCACAATGCTTCAGTCTTTCAAAACAACAACTTTGGAAAGGTGTTGAGGGAGAGAAACTTAAAACTAGGGAGAAGAGAATGTCAAAGTTCCCTCTGGAAAAAGAGATGGATTGTACAAGTTGGAAATTTCCAGGTGTCAGCTCCGGCTCTCCAGTGATTTATTTTGCTAATTGAAGGAAAAGGACTATGGAGTTATGAGATTGGAAATTGAACAGGCAACATTTGAATTATGATGAAATTATAGCCCTCTGCTAAAAGCCTCCTGCAACCTTTGTCATCAAAGAGAGTAGTGAAATTGTCACGGTTTTAATACTGGCACTCCTGAGAAAAGTTTCAATGATTTCTCAAGGAACCAGATAACACATTTGCTGTATTACTGGACAGCAATCATTCCAGGCCTCTGAATCCACAAACAGCCGGAAGCTCCTTGAGGGCTGGGGTTATGTCTTACTCTTGGGTGTCCTAGTGCCTAACATAGTGTCTGACACTCAGTTAAAAAAAACTTAAATGGAAATTACACTTTCTTAAAAAAGTCTCCTGTCCCATGCCTATCCTTCTAGTTTTTGAGCCTTTGAGACAGGAACTAAGTAAAAATATAACAATTTAACTGGAAGAAAGCCAGATTCACTTAACATAGTGGCTTGCTACTAAGCCCTTGCTTGTTCTGAAACATAAATCAACAAGAGAAAACATTTTGAGGGATCAAATGCTGTCCATGTGTATCCAAAGTCCTCATATGACCATATACTTTTCGCAAATTTAAAACAAGGGTGCATTTCCAATACAGTACAAAGTAATCTCTCAAAATAATGCCTAAAATTATTTGCAGTTATATATCTGCACTAACATGCTCCAAATCTAGCCTATTATGTGTTTTTGTAAATAAAGTTTTGTTGGAACACAGCACACTAATTCATTTATGTTTTGTCTATGGCTGATTTCACACTACAATGGAAGAGTTGATTAGTTGTGACAGAGACCATAAGACCAGCAAAGCCTACAATATTTACTATCAGGCCTGTTACAGAAAAAGTCTGCTGACCCCTGATTTAGTTGATGTAATTACAATTCTTTTTTAATGTTTACAAAATGTCAGGCACTGTGGTGTATCTCATTATCTCATTTGCATGGTTTATTTCATTAAATCGACACAACAGATATATGTGGTTGATTTGATTTTTATCCCCATTTTCAAAGTTGAAGGTTAGAAAGGTTAAGTTACTAGCCTGTTGTTCAGAAGTCAATTACTTTTAGGAACCCTCCTCGAAGCCACACTTCTGGGCCGTTAGGTAAAGCTTTTGTTCACCTCCCTTTGTATTCCCATAACAATCTGTAATTACCTATGAGGACAATTATCACACTACTGCTATTGTTGATTATGTGTCTTGCTACCTTCCACCTAGATAGGACTTATATTCATGTCAGTCTCCTGCATGTATTCTCAGTGATTGCCACATTGTAGGAGTTTGCTAAATTCATCTTGAATGAATGAGTGAATGCCCATATGTGTGTATGATAATGTATTAATTAGCTTGGGCTGCCACAACAAAATACCATACACTGGGTTGCTTAAAGAATAGAAATTTATTTTCCCACAGTTTTGGAGTTTGGCAAGTCCAAGATGAAGTTTCCACCAGGCTTCGATTTCTGATGAGGGCTCTTTATCTGTCTAATAGATGTCTACCTTCTTGCTGTGTCCTCACATGGCAGAGAGAGAGAGACAGAGATGAGGACAGTGAGAGAAAGAGCTCGTGTGTCTCTTCCTCATGGGCACCAGTTCTATCAGATCAGGGCTCCACCCTCGTGACCTCATTTAACCTTACTCACTACTTAAAAGCTCTGTGTCCAATTCAGTCCCTTGGGGGCGGGGTAGGGCTTCGATACATGAATTTAGCGAGGGACACAATTTAGTCCATAGCAGCTAGGATGGCAGACATTATAGGTTGGCTCACCCAACCTCCATTTTCAATCTCCTCTGCTTTGCTGTCTCTATTCTGAAGCTGTAAAAGTTAAAATTTTCACTGGCAACTAGAGGTGGCCATATGACTGAGATATGCCAATGAGCGAACATCTGCTAATCCAGCCCATTTCCCTTTTCCTTGCTCCTACCTGGAATGCAGACATAATATCTAAAAGTGCAGCAGCCATCTTATCTCAAGGTCTAAAGCCACATGCAAGAGCTGGAAGGGGCCTGGATACTCAACGGTATCGATGATCTGCACATCACATTTGCCTATTTCCAGATCTCTTGGTGCATGATACAATACTCGCAGCCAAATGTTCTTCCAATGGATTTAACCCAGTGTAAAGGAAACAACTCTGCTCTAGTTGTTAGAAGTACCTGTATCAGTCCTACTAGCTCTATGATATTCAGTAAGCCCTTTGTGATTAAGAAGTTGAGCTAGATGACTGCTAAGGTTTCCTCCAGCTCTCTAATTATATGATTTTATGGTTCTTATAGTGAAAAAATCGGCAGTAAGCCAAAACTTTCCCAAATAATACACTTTCTTTTATAGAAGAGGGTTACTGAAAGAGCTTATATAAGATTAATATTATTGTTGGTTTTTGAATATTTATAGTTAATTTTACCTGTAAAATATCTTTCCGTGTTTTTCCTGTGAGAATTATTTTAAATTTGTACTGATTTATTTTCTTAGAGAGAGAGACATTTTGCTTGAGCTAGTAAGAACTGACAAAGAATGTCACAATGTCTCTCCTGTTCTGCTTATAGATGATGCTGCTCTCTCATGTGTCCCTGTGACTCCAATTGACCCTTAAATATACTGTTAAGCACATATTTTAAACATGACAAGATAATCAATAAATCTCATAAATATTGATGTCTCAGAGAGGAAATGCATCTTCTACTTGAGATCAGCATATGGAGTGCAGCACCCACCCCGTCATTCTTCATAAGTCCTATAGAAAGTCATTGTCACATTATTTTTGCTTTCTTACTATGTCATTACAGACTGTGTCAAGGTTGCCTGTCAGGCACTTGTACCAACATTGTTTTGAAGCCATGACATCATTTTGACACTAATTTCCATTTTTCCATTATTCCATAAGAATCCCCTAACATCTCCTGTTTTATGGCAAGCTTTTTACTGTCTAAGAACTCAGACATCAACTGTGAATAGTGCTTCCATGAAAAATACAGAAAAAGACAGGTTGGTTGTTAATTGATGTGCTAAGGATTAGAGTAATCTTTGTATGTTCTGGTAATATGATGTACATTGATTGGACCGATCACCCCCTTTAAGTCTCTGCCTAATGACACCCCCATTTTTCAATTCCTTAAAAGCTACGAGCCCCATGGAAGGAAATCCTTGGCCTTACCATGTACTTTCATTTGCAGGAATAACTTCAGTGTGAGTGAGATAAAACAGTAGGAGCCAACGATTTTTCAGAGTACTTTACACTGTCACCCACCACTTCCAAGTCTGTCACACTTACAGTAAGTGGTTTCACTAAAATCCTTCAGTTTATTGATGCTGCCTTTACCCTTCATTGCAAGTTTGAATCTGACTCTGTTGGAATGGATCAAATTTAATACGAAGTGTTCTATGCCCTGCTGGGAACCCAAGGGAGTATTAGCTGTGCATATCCTTGGAGACTAGAAATGCTACAGGCTTTTCCTGGCTTTTGAGGAAATATTTTCTTAATTAAATGGGCTCACTGTGCCCAGATAGGTGACAAAACATAACATATATAATAGTCCACAAAATAAAAAATTAAATAACAGTAGAGGGGTTCAGTAGAAAAGTAAAGATGAGATGTTATCCTAACAGAGTATCTTATTATATAAGAAATAAGCTGAGAAGGCATTATTGTCCCAAGAAGTAGAGCTGAGTTAGGACATTGAAAACTTTTTGTGACAAAATTTCAAAATTTAGGACTATTTTGATGCTTACAAAGCATAGTGGTAACATTTATAAATTCTAGAGCTAGATTCCCTCATTTCAAAAACTGACCCTGTCCCTTCCAAGTTGTGAGACCTTGGGCAAGTTAGTCTCAGTGTCTCCTTCTGAAGATGAGGATAATAATGGTATCTAACTTCATAAGGCTGTGAAGATTGTGTAAATATACCTAAATTGCTTACAACAATGTATGACACAGAGTAATTGCTTATTCAATTAATATTAATTATAAACAACAAATGGTCATTTTTACCATCACTCTTAATGAACACTTACTTGTTATGGATAAATCACAGAGCACCAAACACTCTTAAGGCTGCTTCTGGTCAAACTCCATTTTTATAGACTGATGGCTTTGTGATATGTTCACTAGGCTGAATGACAGTCCCCAGAATTGCCCTTCTGGCATGTTTCCAGTTAGTGTTCTAAAAGGGATATTCTCCCGGAAGAGCAGGAGGACAGAAGGGAGTTGGCAGCCGTTCTGTACCCTGAACACCCCTTCTCCCAGTTATTCACTTATACACAAATCTAAGTACTTCTGTGAAGAGATTTTGCAGGAGCAATTAAAAAACCCTAGTCAGTTGACCTTAAATTAATCAAAAGTGTGGGCCTCTTCATTCTGCCCTGCTCTCAGTAGAGCTTTGGCACAATATTTCATAATTTGTCTTCTAATTTTTATTTTATTTTTTTTTACATTTATCCCATCTCTCATGGCTTTCTCATGACCCGTCCCCAATGCTCAAATTAAGTGAAGCCTTTTAAAAGAGGGCTGGAGCTTGCCTGGACCTGGACTCCAAGCTCTAGCACATGCTCCTGGGATTCCAGCCTGCTGATAACCTTCTCTTCTTGACTCCCTGTGTGTGGACCCCAAGTTTCAGCTTGTCAGGTTCTGACCTGCTCATGATCCTACTTTCCTGACTGCCTCACTATAGACTTTAGGGCTGCACAGCCATTCTCCACATTTTTGTAAGACAATTTCTTATAATAATTCTAGCTAGCTGATTTCTTGCTAGTTCTGCTTCTCTAGTTGAACCCTGACTAATACATAGGCCTACCAGAATTTTGGCCAAGAATACTACATATTTGAGCCTTCTTAAAGTTTAAATCCAGTCTTGGAGATATGTGAATAATTAACAATGTGGATAACAACTATAAAATTCTGTTCAAAAAATTGCATAAAAGAGAGATAATTCAGTGCCACATTAGATATGAGTTAAAATATACTGGTATCAATGGTTAATTATTTGAACATTATGGACTGGTAGTGAGGAAACCATGAAAGTTGCGATAACTGTGAGAAAATAAAAATTTGAAAACAAATTATATTGAGAGTAGGGCAGAATGAAGAAATGTAAGTTTGATAAGACTCAAGTTTGGGTAGAATAGAATTTAATACAAAAGTAAGGGAGGCAAGAAATAAAAATAGAACAGCAATATTTTTTAGAAAAAGTATAACTAAAAAGTGGTGAGACAAAAATGACCAGGGGTATATATAATATGGAAACCCTAGTGAGGAAATGAATTCATACTATACTGTACTTCTGTGTTGAATGAAAAATAAATAAAGTGCATCCAGATGGTGTCTTTTTCTTTATTTCTACAAATTCTCTTTTCTTTTTATTTAGTTTTTTAAATTTCAGTCAGCTACTACCAAAATACAAATTGCTCCCTCGAAACAAGTTAAACACTTTCAAAAGTTAAATTAACTCTCTCAGTACTGATTAGTAGAATTTAGCATATTCCAGTCTTAACTTTATCCCTATGACCTTAGACATTGAAAGAACTTCAAAGTAAATAAAATAAGTTTTTTAAAAAAGTTAATTTTTACCTTACTGGGTATTCTACATGAAATCTGCTTGTCAGACCTTTCAGGAAGAATGGGGTAATGATGTTAATTTTAAAAGCAATGTACACAAACTGGAAAATAGTTCATTGCTTAACATATGGGGGAAAAAAGGAAGAAAATTTCAATAGAAAACAATAGGCTGGTATGCTTTGGAGATAACAATCAAGGGCAAGAGCCTGATTAAGTAGGGAAAAGGGATTAGATAACTACATCTTTTCTAAAAAATGATAATTTCTTATTATAAAGAAATATCACAATATTAAGAAAGTTTGGAAAAAATTATTTCCTATGACCCCAGAATGCAATTTTCTTGCTTTCTATTTGATGCTGTTTTTTTAATGTATTACTTAAAATTTGAAATCAAGAAAATAATTTAAATATTCTTACTTTATTATATTCTTTAGTAATTTAGAAAAGAAGAATGATTAAGAACCCTCCCCTTGTCCTGATAATTCTGGCTGGGTGCACCTCGACTCTCTAGAAAATGTGGGTGTCATGAAGGAAGAATTTGGCCCCAAGGATATGAGAATACCATATGGAAGATTTACTGTCAAATGTTAGTTCTCCGTAACTGCCAGTCATTAGGGCAACTTTCTTAACATCAAAGCATTTAGTTTTATATACCAAAACAAATACAACTTTAACTCCTTCACTGGTACAAGTTTATACTCTGATATGTGTGAGTTTTTCCTAAATTGAATTTTTATCCTTTAGAGGACACAGTATATTTGTGTTAAATTACAATGAAATGCAGCATACTGGGTTAGAGAAAATAGTGGGGAATTGAGAGTCATGAATTTGTTTTTAGTGTAATAAAAATTTTTCTTGCCTTTTGAAGTGACACACAGCAAATTGTCAATAAAAATATTTTTACTTAAAACCAAAAACTTAAAAACAATCTTAATCACACAGTTACTACATCAGTGAACAAATTGAATATGCAGACTACTAGGATCTATTAGTTGATAGAAAATGCTATTAATAACTAGCCTTTGTATACTGTTTAATAATTTAAAAAAAAGACTTTGACATTCATTAACTAATTTAATCCTCAAAACACCACATAAACTATGTGTTTCTGGGGAGATTGTTTTAGATAGAGGAAAATGTATTCAACTCCTTGAATTAAGGGATTGTCTAACATATTCCTTGTGCATTTAGTCTAAAAGCATTTTAGGACTCTTAGCCACAATATCCTGGTCAGGATCAAGCCCCTCAAAATCAAGCATCGAAGAAAAAAGAATAACAAATTGGAATTAAGTAAGTAGGCCAGAATCAGAAACACAATAATATGGCATGAAGCAAAAGTCACACATGGAGACAGGAGGATCTGTGTGTCACTAGAAAATTGGCTGCCAGGAAGCTTGATTTTGAGGCTCCTCTTTTGGGAGTATAAAGGACATTGTAGCAAGTGTTCCACATAATACCGTTACTATTGATAACTCCTTCATTTTCTACACTTATTTTTTTCCTTATTTTTCCTAGTTATCAAAAATTATTTGATTTTATGTTTTTACAGCCCACTACAAATTCACTTTGGGACAAAAATTAGTATGAGATAAATTATAGATGAATTGGTTTCACTGGTGGGAAAGAGTCATACCATAAATCTGAAATATGTAGAAAAAGTTAGTACATTTTAGTTATTTGGGCTGAAAAATCTCAAGATGGCATGTATTTGATTGCACCTGTTTGGGTTTCTTTTTTCCTTTTCCTTCAATGCCAATTAATTCTGCTTTGGGTCCAAAAGAGCCTGAAACTGTTTGACGGAACTGAATGACAATAAATTCCAAAATAGATAAAGTTAATACCATATTTGTGGAGGGTGACTAGAGGGGCTGAAAGGAGGAATATTAAAGGTGGTAGCAAAAAACAAAATTTGCGTCATTCAGCAGATATTGAGTTCTTAGCATGTGCCAGGCACTTTCCTGGATAGTGGAGAGACAAAGGTGAATGAGAAAGTTAAAGGCTTGGCACTTCTGTGATTAGCATGTGGTGGGGTTGGCACAGGCAAGTGTTCAGTGAAAGTTAGAAAAAAATTATAAACACCTTCAAGGAATGTGTTTATGTAGAGTAGACTAGAGCAGATAGATTCAGTGACTAGGTCATAAAAAAGAAAGAAAGATCTAAAAATGACTTTACGAAGAGGATACTGGGAAC
>NW_007743794.1:17918-18123 GCF_000696425.1 Galeopterus variegatus | reverse complement strand
TATGCTCCCCGTGCGTCAGTCTTTATACTCACCGTCTCATGTTATCCCCACAACCATATGACGTTAGAACCATTATTATCCCCTCTGTACAAGAGAAGAAATGGAGGCTCAGCCCTTGGGAGTCACGTGCTTCAGTTCTCCCAGCCCTGACTCACTTGTGGAGTGCAGCCCCTTAACCACCATGCCACACTGCCTCAGGAGATCC
>NW_007743794.1:13922-17167 GCF_000696425.1 Galeopterus variegatus | reverse complement strand
CCCTGACTCACTTGTGGAGTGCAGCCCCTTAACCACCATGCCACACTGCCTCAGGAGATCCCGTTTCAAGCCCAGGATACAAAGACTACCACGAGAGGTCATGAAGGCTGGTCTCGGCAGGTACTCAAGGAGGAGGGATCAAAGCACCAGTGAAGCTAAGTTCCCTTGCCCTTGAACCCTTAAATCCTGGCACACAGTAAGTGCTCAATAAATGATGACCAGTGAATGGCAGCAGGAATGAAACCTGAGAGTCTGAGGCTACTCGGTCACAAGCCCAGGGTGGAGATGTGGCGTCCAGCAGTGCAGGGAGGGTAGAGCACTCGCCCACGGCAGCCGTGCCCTTGTGGCCTTATCGGGAAGGACATGGGATGCCTGGCACGCCTTCCCAAATCCTGCCGCATCAGATCAGCCACCAGCCAGCCAGCGGGGCAGCGTGGCAGCCTGGAGGCTGGCCTCACTATCTCTCCATGCTCTTGGGAAGGAAGCCTTTATCAGCCAACCCTGCTTTTGAAAGTCCTAATTGTCAAGTCTGGTCCCCTCAAAGCGGCTGAAAGGCAGGCAGCCCCCAGCCCGCTTCACCCCAGCAGGCTCAGTTGGCTCCTTGTGACGGCTGGTGGGTATATATTTTAAAATATCTAAATGCAGCTGAAAATAAAGATTATTTACACTCCCCAACCAGGCTGGCAGCCCACTTTAAAGTGTGCGCTGACGGTGTCTCTCCCTCGCTGATAAAGGGCCATAAACAAGGCTGACACATTTATAATAACCTTTTTCTAATTATTTACACTCCCCAACCAGGCTGGCAGCCCACTTTAAAGTGTGCGCTGACGGTGTCTCTCCCTCCCCGTCTCTCCCTCGCTGATAAAGGGCCATAAACAAGGCTGACACATTTATAATAACCTTTTTCTTCCTCTCCTTCCTCCCTCTCCTGAGCTCCCGTCTTGGCCTCTCGCTCACATGCTATGAGGGATAATTTTTATTATTCTGCCATTAGCAGAGAATAGGGAGTTTGATGGAGGGAATAAAACATCACATCATTTAGAAAGAGGGTGAAAAAAAACAAGCCCACAACTTTTATTTTTCCACGTCAGCAGTGGTTGTTGGGATGTCACCATCACGTACAGGGTCTGGACATTTATTTTCCACTATCTCTCCCTCCCCCACCTTCCTCTTATTTCCCTCTTTTCTTTCCACGGGGTCAGAGCCAAGTTCACTGGGGGCTGGCTGGGTTTTCCCACCAGGATGCTGGTGGAGCCTGGGCCCACGCGGAAGGTGGTGTGGACTTTCTCTGGACAAGAAGAAGAGGCTTTACTGGATTTCTGCACCAGGGGGTCTGGGCATGTCTGGTGAGCAGCTGTGGACGCTGCAGTCTGAAAGCTTCTGTTTATATGAGGAGATGTGAGGGCAGCCAGGGGTCTTTGGAACAGCTTGACCTCATGGACACATGGTGGGGGGCGGTGTGTGTGCAGAGCCTGGAGGGGCTAATGGCACAAATGCTGGAGACCCGGCAGCAGGCAGCACAGCACAGCAGAGTTGGGGTGAGGGGCCTATGGGTCACCATGGACCCACCAGCAGAACCTGGTCACAGGGGTCAGGGGGATGTAAGGACAGCTGTAGGGTCAAAAGGAGACCAGGACCTCGGCACAGGATCTGCCCTCCTAGCGTAGGTGTGGGCAGAGGGGTGTGGTGAGGCACCCCTCTATGCAAAAGGGGCCTTTCCCAGGAGCCTGGATTAAGAAGGCTGCAGAGGCTCTGTGGCTTTCAGAGCCAGTTGCGTTTTACCTGGGACCTTTGCAGCACATTTACTTGTGGTCCTAGAACTGGAACCAGGAACCAAGCCCTCTTCTTCACCTCCATGGCTGGAGGCTGCTCTTCCCACCCTGCAGGTGGGCTGGAATCCACCTTCTAGACCTGCCCATGACCTAACTGCTGCCTGTACTCAGGGCCCCTGAGGCACTGGTGGAGACGTGGCAGCGCCCCCGAGTGTGCCCTCTCTGGGGTGTGACAGTGGAGTGGAGGAAGCTGGACTCCCCCTGGGAGGAAGCAAACTCTCTCCTAAGAGGCACCGCCCGCGCTCGAACCCGGGCCGCTAGGTGGGACGCCCGAGGCCGCCGCTGCTCTCGCCAAGTGCTGGCTGCAGCTTCACACCTGGCATCCTGAGGGCCTCCGGGCTGGACTGGTCACAGAGGGCTTCGCTGAGGAACACGGCGCACTTAGAAGGCTCCGCTCACAGTGTGGTCATCCTAGGTGTGCGCGTTTAGTACGACAGAAAAGCGTCTGGAGGTGGGGCGCCTTTTGCTAATCCTCATGAAGGCAGCCTGTGGCCCAGTGGCAGTGCTGCGGGTGCACCAAGCAGGGAGACCGTGGGAGGTGGCATCAGAGGCGGGACTCAGAGGCCCAGGGACTGCAAACGGAGCGTGCCTCTTTCTCACTGGGGTGTGAGGGCCAGCTGGGGCTGGAGGGGCAGGCCGTGCACACAGCACACTCCTGCGGCCCACAAGCGTGTGAGACCAACCCGACTAGACCCCTGACCTCAGCGTAGCTGCCCATTTCCTCAGTAGATGAGGACCCCAGGGATGGGTCTGGCTTCACAGTCCATTGGGCGTGGAGGGCATGACATCTGCAATGGGATCTCCCATTCCCTGGGTGGCCAGAAGGAGACTTGGTCTCCCCCATGTGAGACCAACCCCTGATTAGACCCCTGACCTCAGCGTAGCTGCCCATTTCCTCAGTAGATGAGGACCCCAGGGATGGGTGTGTGAGACCAACCCGACTAGACCCCTGACCTCAGCGTAGCTGCCCATTTCCTCAGTAGATGAGGACCCCAGGGATGGGTCTGGCTTCACAGTCCATTGGGCGTGGAGGGCATGACATCTGCAATGGGATCTCCCATTCCCTGGGTGGCCAGAAGGAGACTTGGTCTCCCCCTGCCCCCTTCCCGCCCCCGCTGTACAACATCCTTTCTTCTCACCATCAAAGGGACATCTGTCTCTCCGTGGGAGGGAGCTCAGCATCCTGGGAACACATTCAGGGCTTTGATGTCCAGCTCAGCCGACTTGGCCAGGCCAGCACCCCTCTTCCCCTCACCACTGCCCCAGGGCTGCTCGCCCCTCCAGTGTCTCCCCCTTATGCACCATCCATCTGGCTCTCTCCTCTGAGCCTTCTCCTCCCTTCTCTGCATCCACCCCCTCTGCCCCCTCCTCAGCCCTAACCCCTGGCATCAGCTCTGGCCAGGAAGCTCCCCC
>NW_007743794.1:5005-12457 GCF_000696425.1 Galeopterus variegatus | reverse complement strand
GTACGCACACACACTAGACACGCACACAGCCCCTGCCTGCTCCCCAGGCACAGCTGCAAGCCTCGCACCTCCTCGCCTTTGCTGACAAACCCCTTACCCTTCACAGGCCCTAAAGCAGGGAGAACCCCCTCTGCTGCACTCGAACCCCTCGTTTTCTCACAAGCTGGTCCTGACTCAGCCAGCGCCCCTCCCCTGCCCTTTGAGCTCCACGCTCACACGCAAACCAGACACCTGCTCTGCTCTGGCCCGCCCCACCCTCCCATGCTAACCCCTCTTTTTAAGCCTGAGGTCCACAGTGGACAGGGGCAGAACACGGGAGCTCGCGGCAGGGACGGGGAGGGTCAGGGTGATGGGCAATGCTGTTCTCCCCATTTTACAGATGAGGCCATCGGGAATCCAACAGGGCAAAGTGAGCCTTTTGTCTGTGCTCATCCCAGATCAACCTTCTTTCAACTGAAGAGGAAGTCCAGGATCCTCACACCTAACAGTGTGAGCCAGACCCCCTCCAGGGAGAAGCAACAAGATGCAGCCTCATGGGATCTTGGTCTTGGCAAATAGAGACATCAGAAAAGGGGGAGATGAGGGTGGGGAAGACAGTAACAGCTTGAGCAAAGGCGAGGAGGTGGGAGAGCGCCAGGTACAAATGACACCACCAGGCCCTTGAGGTTGTGCGCACAAGGAGCCGAGGAGCCGAGGAGCCGAGGAGAGAAAGGTTGGGAAAGGCTGCTCGGGCTTGAGCCTGCAGGGACCTGGAGCCAGGCTGAGGCCTTGTTTTGGTGACAGGGAGCTCCTCCCAGCCTTGCTGACAGCCTTGACCTCAGGCATAGAATCTGAGACCTTGCTGCCTCAAGGCCTCAGGGAGCCAAGACAGGTAGGAGCCTGTCCAGAGCAGGCTGTGGCCCAGGCTTGGGCTGCTCCTGATGGGCACAGCCCTGGTACTGTCTTGGGCCAGAGGTTGCCCTGCATGTGAGGCCCATGCAGACAGTCCGCCTGAGATAGATGGCACTCCTGAAAGCCATCGATGCTCCCACTCAAGAACATCTTTGAGGTAAGTATGACTATTTGAGTAGTGGTCACTGGCCATCCCCAATTCACTTTTGCCGTTGGTTAATGTGACTTGGAAGGGTCCCAGCAATGGGCACCGGGGAGCAGGGCAGGTCCTGCTCTTCCTGGCTAGGGCATAGATCTGCTGAAGGCCCAGGGCTGGGAAGGGGATGTCCTCCCTCCTGGATTCTAATTAGCGGAGATCTCTTGTGAGCCTGGGGGTCCAAGGTCAACCGGGGAGCAGGGCAGGTCCTGCTCTTCCTGGCTAGGGCATAGATCTGCTGAAGGCCCAGGCCTGGGAAGGGGATGTCCTCCCTCCTGGATTCTAATTAGCGGAGATCTCTTGTGAGCCTGGGGGTCCAAGGTCGGACCATTCCAAAGAAGCGTTTGGTCCAAGGATGCTTTTGGAGACTCCAAGTCCCACATGCTTTATATGTTGATTCTTTACTGTTATTGTTGCTGTTCTATTTGTTCCAAGCACATCTGACAATGTCCAGGTCAGTGGCTTCTGCAGATGAAATGCTCCAAGCACAGTGGCTCACCCTAAAACCACCTGAAATGCTGGCACATTTGTGTTGCTGCCCAACACACACGTGCTTGTAGGCAGGCATGTGCATGTGAGAACAGGTGAGGCAGGGCCAGCCCCCGTCCCCTGTTCTGTCACCACTACCTAGGATCCAGGACAGAAGGAAGGCTTATGGGGCAGAAGGACCCCACCTGTCCCAAGCAGCTTGGGAGAAGGTAAGGGAACATGGGGGTAAGGGAGGGGGGTGGCCAGTGCGAGGGGCTGGGTCCAGGCCAGCCAGGTCCTCAGAGGCTGCAGGCCTGAGCAGAATCCTGAACAAAGGAGTGTGGACAGGGCCCCATGCGACATCATGCCCTCCCTGGGCCTTGGGCTCCTCTTCCGAGGATGAAGGCAGGCAGCGGTGTGGCCCCAGGATTCAGCCCTGGCCACCCCCCATTCCTGTGGCCCAGGCACGGCAGCCCCGGATGGCTTCCCACATGGTAGAAGCTTCTGGGGCCCGAGAATGGGCCTCCTCCAGGCAGGCTGCGTGCTGGGGAGGGCCCAGGATGACTGGGCAGTAAATGGAGCAGGGAGGCCATAAATCTCCGTTCAAGAAACGTGCCCTGCCTGGCTCGCCGACAGCCACTTCATTTAACCACTGCCATCTCAATAGCCTGTGGGCCTGCTCCCCTGGGCCTGTGGGGTTTGTGGCCCCGGGGAGACCTCCCTTCTCACACTTCAGGCACCGGCTGAAGGCCCAGCCCCACCCGGCCCTGGCCAGACCCAGGGTCAGAGCAAAAAATCCTGCCAGTGAGGGTGCCCCAGACAAGAGCAGCCCCCCTCCCCCAGCACCCCCAGCCTCACATGCCACTCTTCCCATGTCGCTTCTGCTGAGGGAGCAAGACGGAGGGTCTCTAAGAGAGGGGCGTGGACAGATGGCTCTGCCAGCTTCCTGCTCTGGATTGCCAGGGGTAGTCCTCTTTCTCCCCCTCTGAGGATCCTGAGTGAACCTGTCCTCCCCCACCCCTCCTGCCTCCACTTTAATGTGGACCTCCTCAGACACGGGTGGCAGACCCCGCTCACGCCACGTCAGGGGGCAGGGCGCTCACGGACTGTGCTGCGGGCCTGCGTCCCAGCGCTGCCTGCTTCAGCATCCACGTGGAGATCGCTAGGTCTGGTAATGAGGCTGCGTTACCGGGTAATCCTCCCCGCCCTGAGGCCCCATGCCTGCTTCTGAACCAGGAATGGTGATGTCTCTTGACCTTGGGAGCTACTGCACAGTGAGCAGGAAATACTGACACCTCGCCCATCTCCCCCAAAGGCCACGCAGACTCCCTGCTGGGCTCCGTGCTCTCTGCCCTGCTCGTGTGGAGCCACGTGACATCCTACAACCTGTGGTGCCCTAATGCTGAGTTTGAGTCCCAAATTAATGGAATCCTGGCCGTGCAGGGCTTCTCTTTGGAACCAGGCAAGCCTGGGTTTAAATCCCAGCTCTGTCGGTCCCTCCCTGTGTGACCCTAGACAAGATGCTCAGCCTCTGAGCTTGTGTTCTCATTTGTGAAATGGTGACATATGGGATTGCTGGAAGAACATGTGAGGTAAGACACCCAAGGCTCCCAGCCCAGGGACTGGCACACAGTAGGTGCTCAGTGAACGGTGCTTCTTTCTGAAGCCTGATGGAATCACCGAGAGGGCTACTCCTCAGTGGAGGGCCACCTAGCGCAGAGAGAGCAGCTGTGCCTCATCCCCACTTCCTCCTGTAGCCAGTCTGACAGGATGGGCACCTCACGTGCTTTCTAGGTGCAGCCCTCCCGGTTTGGGTGGCAGAAATTGGGTGGGCTAACCCAGAAACTGACTCCGCTGAGTGGGGTCAGGGTCTGGAGGCCTCCAGAAAGCCAAGCCCCTCCTGGCCTCTTGTTATCCACCCTTCCCCCAACCCCAGCAGTGGGCTAGGCCAGGCTCCGGACACTGCCAATGCCACCCCGTCTAGCCTCCTCCAGCCCCAAGCCCCAGACCCAACAATCCCGAGTTGACCCAAGACCAAAAACCTGAGTCAGTGGGGCTGGCAGGTACCTTGCAGCCGAGCCCCTGTTGCATGGATGGGGAGGTCGAGGCCCAGAGCAAACCCCCCTCAGACCTGACTCCTGCACAAGCTGGTGGTGCCTGCTACACAGGCCTCCCGTCTACGCTGCCGGAGGGTGGACCCCTTGTGGGTGGAGACCGGGGCTCTCCTTAGCCAACCACGCCGCCTGTCAGTTGGATCCATGCCCTGAGTCCCTTCTCCCCACGTGCCCAGCCATGTGCGGGCTGCTGTGGGAGCCAGCGGAGGGAGTGGACAGCATATGAGTGGGCTCAGAAAAACAAAAGGCCGACGGCCGGAGCAGGGCGCTCTTCACGTGGAGCCTCCCAGCTTTAGGAAACAAAATGGATCGGCTCCGTTTCATGGGCGAGGCCACTGAGGTCTGCAGGGGGCAATAGCTTATTAAAGTCCCAGGGCTGGTGAGGGACAGGTTCGGGCCATCTGGAGCACAGTTGGAGCAACAGTATTGGGGCCAGCAGGATACAGGCCGAGGAAGGCGAGACACGGGAGGAGCAGAAATGAGGCCTCGAACCCCAGGCCGGGGAGTGTGGACTCGCCCCTCCTCCGCCCTTTACACAGCGGGGACCAGGAAGCCACGGGGAAGTCCTTGGGGTGAAAGAATGGCCCCAAGCAGGTGGCGATGGTTCTGTAAGTCCTGGCCTCCACCCCCACGCTCTGGGAGGCCGGGGAGGAGGGGCCGCCCCAGCCCCTCTAATAGATTCCTCTTTGATCATGTTTTTGTGACCTTTGTAAAAGGCAATTTAAATTCTAATTGTCCTGTGAGTACCAGAGGAATCAATTAGAGACAAGAGCCGCTAATTGTGCGGGGGAGACAAGTGGGGGCAAGAGGCACAGGGAATAGGGAGGTACAGGCGCCCCACGCCCCAGCGCCTGCCTGGCAGCCTCCAGCCAGCCTCTGCTCCCCAGTCTGAGGGTAGAGATAGTCAGGGCTCTCGGGCCACAGTGCTGGGAGGAAGCCCCTGGGGCCAGAGCTGAGTGGGAGGTCCCCCGACCCCTGCTGCCCTGCTATGCCTCTAGGCCCACCCAGAGAACATTCCTTCCACCCCTTTCTGCTGGCCCTGCCCACCCCACGGAGCCCTCCCAGCCAGCAATGCCCTCTGTCCTGAGCCCTGCCTTGCCTGGCTCTATGGGGCGGGGCCCCTGAGGAGATAAGCAGGCCTCACACTGCACCGCCCACCCCACGGAGCCCTCCCAGCCAGCAATGCCCTCTGTCCTGAGCCCTGCCTTGCCTGGGTCTATGGGGCAGGGCCCCTGAGGACATAAGCAGGCCTCACACTGCACACCTGGGCTGTGCACAACTGAACACACGCTCCACACTCACCACTGGTCCTGGTGTTCAGAGCTGGGCCTGGGGCGGGGTGGTCCCTGCCCTGCTCTCTGGTGCTGGAGCCTGCTGGGTGCTGGTGCAGTGATCACTGAGCAGAGCACCTCCGCCTGCCTTTCCGCCTGTGTCAAGGCCCTCCCCCACACCACGCCTCAGCCAGAACCCCTGGGGCTCAGTCACACCTCTGCTCACATCATTCCCGGGCACAGAAAAGCCTCAGGCCTCTCCCGTCCCACCCTTTCTGAGCCTCAGAGGTATCTAGAAGATGGGGATAATTGTTATGTTGTTACATATCATCCTTTTGTGAGGATGAAATGACATAATATGTGCAAAGCCCCCAGAGCAGGGCCTGGCACACAGTAGGCACTCAACAAAGTTCCTCGTTATGAATATCCACCATCCCCCAGGGAGTCCTTCTTGCCCACTTTCCCCCCATACAGCACACACAGTGTGCGTTAGGACGGTGTCTCCACAGACAGTAAGCCCCCTGAGGGCAAGAGTGTGGGGTTTTCTCCCCGTGTCACCAGTGCTCAGCACAGAGTAGACAGCAAATAACTGTCATTAAACTGTACTGGCCCCTCCCAGGCCTGAATACGGGTCTCCGTGAAGTATTATGATCTCACAGTGTCAGCCAAATTCTAGCAACACCTAGCCCAAATAGAGCACTCACCGTCCCGGGCACTAAGCACCTAATATGAATGAACTCATGTTAATCTTTATGACAACCCTATGGGGTAAGTGCTATCATCACCCCCATTTTACAGATAAGAAAACTGAGGCACAGAGAGGTGAAGCAACTTGTCCATGGTCACAGAGCTGGGGTGGTGAAACCCAGGACTTGAATTCTGGGCAGTCTGGCTCCAGAGTCTGGAGCCCCATTTTACAGATAAGAAAACTGAGGCACAGAGAGGTGAAGCAACTTGTCCATGGTCACACAGCTGGGGTGGTGAAACCCAGGACTTGAATTCTGGGCAGTCTGGCTCCAGAGTCTGGAACTCTGAACCAGCACGCTGGACTCAGCAAGGCAACGTAATTTTCTATGTCCAGTAGACCAAGCGGAGCTGAGCAGCCACAGGACACAGTGATACAGAGAATGACAGTGTAGCCACGACAGCAAACAGCTCCATCCAAAGGCCACTCTGTCCCGAGGACCCAGAAAGCCCAGTGGCAACTGGTGAGCTTTGCAGGCACGTGAGGCTCCTGATGCCAGAGTGGTGACTACATGGACATTGCTGCTGGCTCCTTTAGTGTGATTTTGAGTCTGTCTTCAATTGTGCCACCAAAAGTTCCAGTATTGACACTGCAGAGCCTCCAGATGCAGAGGCCACTAAAACCTATTCCTTCAGACTGTGATAGAGACAAGGGCTGTGAACGTGACCGGGATCAGGACTCAGTATGTGATCTGGTTCACAACTCAGTTTTTTACCAAGGCTGGGGTTCAGTTTAGAGTCTCTGGTCCTCAGTCTCCATGCTTCTTTCCCTTGTTGACAGGGGCACGTGGCCTGGCTCCCAGACTTCACTGGGCATCGCAGGCATGAATTGCTGGGCTTGAATGCAGGGCCTTCCTCTCTCCCACATCCTCCTGGCCGTCTCATCTACCGCAGTGAACCATGACCAGAAGAAGAGCTCTGCCTCCAGACATGCAGTCACCGCCAGCCTCCTTGCAGCAACGATGACCCATGCCACGAGGGGCCACAAACTGTAGCAATTTGGGCAAGTCGCCTACCTTCCTAATCCTCCCTTTCTCTTTCTGGATGTCCCTGTAGGTACCTCATACTCAACCCTACAAACCAAACACTCCCTGGAAGCCTTTCTCTCCCTGGTGTCACCAGTATCAGCCAAAGGCACTCAGTAGCCCAACTTGAAAATGGGGCATTGGCCTGGAACCCCCCAAGGAAATCAATCCCCTAATCCAGGGGATCACACCTCCCTCCCCGTCCCTTCTGTCACAGGCCTGAGTATTTCCTTGCTTAGACTTAAACAGCCACCTCACAGCTTCCCTGTCTCTGCCACTGGCTTCTCCTGCCATTCTCCAAACCACAGCCAGAGTGGCCTTTCGAAAGTGTGAATCTGACCATGTCACTCCCTGGCTGGATCTACATGGAGCTCAGGGGAGAAGACTGAGCTAGGACAATGATTTGGGGTACACCCACCTTACAACCAGGAGAGAGATGGCCTCACCAGGGGAGGGCATGGACAGTGAGAAGAGAAGAGGGCAGAAGGCTCAACCCTGAGGCTCTAAAGTGACGGGAGGGGAGATACCTGTCCCGAGAGGGAGGAGGGGGAGGAAAGCCAGGAGCTGTGTACACCACAGCGGCTGCAGGAAGGAAAGGAGGTGTCAAGGCAGGTCTGTGCCACAGACCCCTGAGCAGAAGTGTGCACTAGGCTTGACAACTCAGAGGTTGCTGGCGACCTCAGTGAGGATCGCATTACTGGGGAGACATCATACAGAGGACAGGAGTGGGTAGGAATCAGGGA
>NW_007743794.1:0-469 GCF_000696425.1 Galeopterus variegatus | reverse complement strand
CAGACTTAATCACCTTCACCAGTCAAAAGGATCCTTAAAGACCACTGACCTGTCCCCCTCATATTACAGTGGGGGAAACTGAGGCCCAGGGAGAGGCAGGGGTATTGCTATTCTGATCTTCCCATTCAGTGTTTAACAAACACAGGGCACAGAATTTCTGCCCCAAGGACCTTATGGTGCACTCAGGAGAAAAACATGTAAACAGATGGCGACTACTCAGTGGTGTAAGAGAGCTGTAAGAGGTGAGCACAGGGGCTGGCGGAGCCTAGCAGAGGCACCAAGCACAGCTTGGGCAGTCAGGAAAGGCTTCCTGAAAGAGGTGGCCTCTGAGCTGCATCTGAGTGGAAAGCAGTTCAGACAGCGAGGCACAGAGAAGAGGGTAGGGAGCGAGTTAGACATGGCAGGACCACAGGTGATACAGGCCCCGGCAGGAGACCAGGGAGGGGATGAGGGGGACAGAGCCTGGACG
>NW_007743793.1:8761-18124 GCF_000696425.1 Galeopterus variegatus | reverse complement strand
TTTGCTAGCCTGACTTCGACTGTTCATCTCCTTCTCTCTTAGTGTATTTCTGAGGGCTTTTGCGGTTAAGATTATTTGAGTCTCTTTTTCCTTTAATCTTCTCTCTCTCCTTTCTTTCTTTCTCCTTCCTTCCTTCCTCTCTCCCTCCTTCCTTCTTTCCTTCCTGAAGTTGAACTAAATTGAATTATTTAAAGACAAGAGCAAATGATTGCAAAAAAATCCGTAATATTATTATTGTTAAAGTAAACAAAAACATTATTTATGCCATCAGTCATTGAAATATACATATTTTTGTTAGAAAATATTAATAATATGAAGATAGACTTCCGATCAAAATGGTGGAATAGACAGTCCCCAGTGTCACCCTGTCCCACAATCAACCAATTTACAACTACGAAAAAGCAACGACAGCCAAGCTGGGGCTGCTAGAGCTCAGGAGAAGAGGAGGAGAGACTAATGGAGTTCATGAAGTCATGAAAGGCCATGATGACAGAAAGAAAGGATTGCTCAAACCATTTCAAGCCCCGGCCATTTCAAGCCTGGCCCTAGTGAGCACATGGAGCAGGAGCTGGCAGAAGCCACAGCTGTGCCCTTCCTATGAAGATGCTTGGAGACTGCAGGAGAGAAGAGAGCCTTGGTGGCTCCTAGGCCAGCTAAACCACTAACAGGGTTCCCATGGACACACATAGGAGCGAGGGTCACAGACAACTGAGAAAAGGAGCCACTCAGAGGCCAGTGAGTCATCACAAGGGACCAGTGGATGGCCTGCCTCATGAGAAGTGTTTGGAGTGTGGGTGGGCAGTGGCGGAGACCAGGGGAACACTGGAGCACAGCATGGACAGCTGATCTGCCCCCGAGTCAGCACAGGCCCACTCAGTGGACACTGGTCAGGAATATAGATCTGCAGGGATGCAATTTGCTGAAAAGACTCAGGCCCAGATGAGAGTTTCCACACAGCCCAGGTGTACTGGACCTCGCAAGACCCATAAGTGCTTACAAGTTCAGCAATTAAAACCTGAGCTGCACAAAAAGCCTTCCCCAGAGAACCAGCAGCAAAGCAACAATTTAGCTCAACCACAGGGCTCAAGTGCTGGTCCCCATAAGAAGTTCCCCCATTTTAGAAGTAAGCAAAGGACAGCAAATTAGTTCCAGTGCAGAGTTTAAGTGGTGGGAAAAGCGAATAATCCAACACAGAACTGAAAGAAAACACAAAAAGCCCACAGATCACAGTTCTGATATTAACCAGTATGGGTCTAACACCACCAAAGAATACCTATAAAACCTAAAAGAGGTGGAAGGCCCCTGGACTCCCAAGCCTGAAAGGGGAAAGGGCCAAGGGCCTCAGACATGCCCCTCCCTAAAGTTCACTTCCAGTCCAGCGACGGCCACTGAGCTGCCACTGGAAGTACCTGGGCTCCTGGGGTGGGGGTGTGGTGAGGGCTTCGGTCATGCCCCCCGACATCCACATCCAGCCCAGCCACAATGGAGCCACCACCAGAAGCCCCCTGGGCTCCCCTGCTGGATTGAGGGGAGTGTCATGGGCCTTGGCCACACCCCCCATTTCTCTTCCTCCCGCCCTGTCCCCTTCCCCTTTCTCCTCTCTCCCTTTCCACCAGCTGCTCTGTGACATCTTAGAATGTAAAAAAATAACATTGGTAATAAATAAATAATATGGAGACAATCCATAAAACTAGAAGGTATCTGTAGGTGGTAAGTCAGAACTATATTAGTCAGATTTAAAAAGCAAACTTTGAAATTGAAGATATATGCTATCCAGCTCCTATTAAACGAACTCAAGGTGAGTCCTTGAGATTTTCTGTACTCATAGAGCTCTAATGAACATCTACAGGGATTTAGCTCTGTGCAATAAGGGATACAAGACCATGAGCCAAGACCTCAAGGCCTTTCAGGATAAGACGATGGCCAGGTTATCTTATCCTCACAGGCCTTGATGTCTGGGCTGCTGTGAGAAGATGCTTAATTAATGTTTGTTGAATGAAGGCCAACTTGGTTGTAAAAACAAAAATCACACACATGAAACATTTTGGGAGTTTGTAGTATATCAGGTAGAAATCTACAGGTTGCAAAGCAACAGAAAAACCAATGAAGTGAATTTTAAAAAGTAAAGGCAGTAGATTGCTTCACAAGAGAACAGTTCCTAGGCACTGCTGGTCTTAGGGAAGCTATAGCTCAAACAAAACTCAGCAAGGACTTAGTCTCTTTCTGCCTCATGCTCTGCCTTCCACAATGTGGCTCAATTCTTGGCTCTTGATTCATGGTGGAAAGAAGGCTGCCAGCAGCTCCTTGGGATGCATGTGTTCAGCTTTGAAGTCAGTGACATAGGGGGAGTCTACCTGTGATAATTAAACAAAAATCCTGGGATTGAGGTTTGTTGGCCTAAATTTGGTCATGGATCCATATCTGTGGCCCTATGGATAAAATGTTTATTGGCTTAGCCCAAGTCACCTGCTTCAATTCTGGAGCCAGACGGTAGCATTAACTCCTCTAGAGCACGTGGAGGAATGGCAGGACCCCTGAAGCAAAATCAGGGAAGAGTGGTTGCAGGCAATGGAATGAATGCTGCATGAGAAACACAAAAACATCTAAGGTATACGCCAGGTATGTATTGAGTGCAGTAAGCCTTCAAAGAAGTGGAAATCAGCTCTGTTGGTTGTCAAAGAAGACTTTACAGAAAGGCCATATTTGTGCCTGGAATGTAGACTGGATTTATTTAGTTTTACAATAAAGTCAGACCAAAGTTATTTTGTAAAAGCTTGTAGGAAACTTAGAAAATAGAAAAAAAAGAAGCAAGTAAGAATTTTTCTACAACCTAGACACAACTACTACTATTATTTGGCATATATGTGTGTAAATAAAAATGTATGCTTATAGAGACAAATAAAATAGCATATGCTTATGTTACATAATTAGAATCAAGGTATTTATATGCTTTTTGGTGCTATTTTTTCACTTCATTATTATATGCAGGCATTTTACTGATTCATTGATAACTCATAAAATCATTTCTGGTTACATAATTAGAATCAAGGTATTTATATGCTTTTTGGTGCTATTTTTTCACTTCATTATTAAATGCAGGCATTTTACTGATTCATTGATAACTCATAAAATCATTTCTGATTGTTGAATTACATCATCTATAGGATTTGAAAAGTAGAGAAGAGACAAGGAAAAATTAGGGCATTTTCATGGAATATTAAATAGACTCATGGATAAATATACAATATTTGTATATTTGGAGAAATATTTGGAGATATTGAATGAATCCTGAAATTAAACACAATAACAAAATGTGTCCTTGAACATCAGGTAGAGAAATTTAGATGTGATACTGTAGGAAAAGGAAAATCTTCCAAGTTTTATCCACTAAAGTTATTATAATTGAGCTAAGCTAATGGGAGGTTACTCTGGCAAAATTATTCAGGATAGATAGGAAAAAAACATACACTTTTGAGATTAAGAAAAAAAAGGGCATTACACATATTATTTCCATACTGTGTGCCAGGCACCACACTAGAGGCCTTACATAAGAGAAACCCAATATGAGGTTGGGAGAACTGAGCAGCCCTTTGTTTGAATGTGATGTCTGCCACATCTGGTGTGACCTTGGGTGGAGGGTTTAACTTCTCTGAGCATCAGTCTCCTCACTTGAAAAGAGGGATGATAAAGCTTACGTCACAGACACGTTGTGAATTCTGAATGTATGTAAAATGCTTAGCCTGTCTGCACACACACACAAAATGCTTCGTTCCTTTTCCTCCATACCTGATGCTGATTACGATGGTGAGCTAGGACAGGAACAATGGTTCTCAGCCTCAGCTTCACAATGGCATTCACCTGGGAGGGATTAGAAACCACTGATGCCTGGGCCCCACACCCAGAAATCTGTGAGGGCATGAGAAGTTTTGAAATCTTCCTAGGAGATTCTGATGTGCGTCTAAGATTGGGAACCTCTGGACTAAAAGTTCAAAGACAGAGGAAACCCCATGCAGTGTATGTGGGGAGTTGGTAAAATATCAGGATTAAAAATTTGCAAAGTAAATTATTACTATGGAACTGCTAAGGTATTCAGAGGTAAAACTGCCCTTGGCTAAAGTTACCGGTGCATCTCTGTAACTTTTCTTAGCAGTGCATTCTGACCAGGGAGAAAGTTGACAGAAGCCAAATGATGGATGTGCTCCCTATCTGCAAATGCCACAGAAGGTCAGAGGCTTACCATTCTCCATCCCCAGGTATCACTTACCTACCTGTGCAGCAACTTGATGGCAGGCATGCTATCTGGCAGTAGCTACTCAGGAGATAAGACCCAAGAAGTTAACCAACTATAGAATTGCATTTGAATCAGATGGAGAACATAGCCGGCATTCCCAATAAAGGTCTTGAACTTTCAGAGGGTCTCTCCCTGAAGCTTGGCATGCCTCATAACCTTGACTCATCTATGAGTTTCCTTCTTCAGAGCTGCTGTCCTCTTCAGCGTGGGTCTTATGTGAGTGGTGGAGTGGTAAAGAAAGAAGATCGATCACCCCCCATCTCCCACCCCACCTTTGAGAAAAGTGGAGTCAACCCTGGCACCTGAAGAGACAGTAGAATCCATTGCTCAGCCTCCTAAGAGCAGAAAGCAGCTTGTCCTCAGAAAGACCCGGTTATTAGTCTTAACTTCTTTACCATCTATGCCACTCTGCAAAAAATTCACTTCACTTATTTGGTGCTTGGTTTCCTCAACTGTAACACAAAGGTGGACCCTGTAGGTTTTGTGGTTCAAGGGTTACATGGTTCAAAGGTACATGACCCTGTGGGTTTCCACTGGCTTTTCAAAACAAAGAGCAGGTGAGTGTAGGCATGCAGCCTGGGCTCCTGGCAGAGCAGGATTGCTGAGCATTAGAGCTCCTTACTAAGTCATGGTTTGTGGAGGAGTCTTCGCTGCCTGTCCTTCCCTCTCTCTCCTTTTCCATAGGTGCATCTGTGAGTCAGCCAGGTATTGTGGCATCACAGCTTGGGTGGAAATTCTGGTTTTCTCACTGATGAGCACTGGGGCTTTCTGCAAATCAGTTAATTTCCCTGAGCTTCTGTTCTCTCATTGGTGATATGGGCCTCATAACATCCCCATAGCATCTCAGAGGCTCCCTGAAGCTGTGTGAGTCAAAGAATACAGAATGCCTCGCCCAGTGATAGCACACAGGGGTGATTAGTGCCTTAGGTCCTGTATTTCTCATGCTCTCACAACCTATCTTTTCTGCATATGTGTGTACGCATTAGTGTGTAACTTTACAGATTGCATCAGAACATACTAGTTGTCTATATCATAACACTTTGTCCTTCTTGCAAAAAAGCATTACTTTCCTAGTGTCTAGTAGAAAAGCTAAACACATAGTGATAGTACATTAATATTGATCAATAGCAACGACTGGAGACTAGGATCTGGAAGAAGTTGTGCAGGAGTTCCACTCTGCACCTGCCACATCACTTTGAGGAGTCATTTCACTCTCTCAGTATTCCAGAATATCAATGTGAAAAAAGGAATGACAAACGTTTTGAGGAAGCCTGTCAATGAAGAATGGTGTTTCTTACATAGCTAGAAATGCAAAAGTATAAATTATTAATGCATTTTAAAAAGAGTTTTTAAAAGGTCAAACTCTAACTCTTGTCTTCCCACTCAGTCTTTAAAACGTTTTCTCTGCAGCACTCAAGGATTTTCCACTCACTGCTGGCGAGTCCTCAAGGTGATTTGAGAAAGGCATCTCACAGACTGGGAGGTGGAGGAGTCTGCTTTGGTCCCATCAGCCTGTGAGCTGAGACCACACACACACACACCCCTTCAAGAAAATAAACGACTGAGCATGGGCTCACATGTGTCTATGCAGACGCCACCATAATGACCTCAGATCGTTCATGTGTCCAAGTCCCATGCAAAACTGGGGAGCTGGGGCTGTCGCAGACTTCCAGCAGGTGTGGAGGAGGCTCTCACACACTTGGCATCCTGAGCCCAGTTTCCCTTTCATTTATTTCTGTGGCGTGGACTTGTGTGTGCAGCCAGCCGTGCTGCAGCGGAGATACCCCAGAGAAAGAGGAAACCCATTGAGCTATTTTTCACCATTACATACCTCAATTCCTAATAAATGAGATCCAGAGCATGCAAACAGCCAGTCTTGTAGATCATCATCTTAGGGAAAATCACAGACCTAACGCAGCACAAAGTAAAAAATAAATGAACCCAGAGGAGAGTCATTCTGGTGAAATTTGAGACCATAACTCTCTTCTCATAGCTTCTATCCCTCTCTAGAAGTTTTTGTGCTTCGGAAAAGTATCAGGGCTCTAATGGTGGTTGAAAAAATAAAATAAAATAAATGCCAAATTTTTCTCTGTCCTCACTCCAGCTTATTTGCACCACCAGAAGGAGATTTATATGGAACAGTAGAGAACTCAGTTGAGACCAAGTCGTATTTCATGTGATTCAATCCCTGGTGACCCCTGAGTGGTAAATGGCATGAATTATGAGAGCTTTATCAGCTACTTATGCCAAGCAGCATATCAGCCTGTGTTTCAGGACTCGAGCCAACAGACACGTGTCCTACCCATCCCTGGACTTGCAGAGCTCAGGGGCTCAGGTGCCTTGCCTTTCGGTGGCCTCCTCCACTATCCGTGCTTTGCCTTGGTCCTCCCACAGAAAAGCTCCACATTTGGATGCAACCCCGAGTGCTGAGGTCACCAGAACAGCTCACTGTGTCAACCAAGGGAATCAGTGGACAGGAATACAATCTCCCCACATCCACCAGAGAATAGAACATTTCACACAGAAAATAACAAAATACTCCCACGGCCCCGGGGCAATATCCTGAAGTTGTTTGAGGTGAAAGAAAATAACTGTCTTTTGGGCAAAAGAACTTAGACTCTTTAGCAGTAAACTTGTGTTGCCTTTAGCCTTACACCACCGGAATATTTATTCAGAACTGTTCCAGATGAGAAAAGAGGACGGCCTTCCTGCACAGGTCTGAGAAGCTCTTTAGCAGTAAACTTGTGTTGCCTTTAGCCTTACACCACCGGAATATTTATTCAGAACTATTCCAGATGAGAAAAGAGGACGGCCTTCCTGCACAGGTCTGAGAAGTTTTTTTTTTTTGCTCTCTTTTTGCTGGTCCTAAAGCCCTAATGAGATGATAATTTTAGCCTTTCTCCACAAAGGCTTGCAATTTCCTAGTACATTTCAAAACTGTGTCTGATGGATCTCCAGGTCTCTAGAAAATGCATGATGCTCTTTCCTCCATATTTGGATAGTTCTGGGGGAAAGGAGAGTGGAACATTCTGGTCACTAACTTCTTTGTATCATCCAGCTGGGGACTGTAATATGTGGGAGAAATGAGAAGCAGTTACTCTTCCGGGAAAGGGAAAAAGAGAAGTCCCCTCTACCTCGACGATGGGTGAGCTGGCTCCCAGTTCCTTTCAGTGGGCAGAAGAGCTGGCCTCCCTAATGATTAAGCGTCGTCTAAGCTTTCATAAAATACAGGTGCCAGAGGGATAAGTAAGACATGAAGTGCTTGAAATATTGCTGGCAAGGAGTCTTCACATCTTCTTCCTCCCTGGCTGAAGAGACCTGGGGAGCTTGAGGGTGGGAGAAAAGAGTGAAAGGAAAGCATGAGCCATCCCTGGTGACTGTCACTGCGCCAGCTTTTCTCTCTCTGTGAAGCTGAGGGGCATAGAAGGAAAATCAAAGAACTATGACTCAAGAAGCGAGGCTCGAGTCTTTGTGATTTCAGAGAATTCATCTTACTGTTCGGAATTCCACTCGTATCTAAGATAGGAAGCGATGCTTACTCTGTGTAGGTCTTGGGCTTGTCAGGAGGAAGATTTGGGCAGAGACTGTTTTGCTGCTCCCACTTTCATAAAATACAGGTGCCAGAGGGATAAGTAAGACATGAGGTGCTTGAAATATTGCTGGCAAGGAGTCTTCACATCTTCTTCCTCCCTGGCTGAAGAGACCTGGGGAGCTTGAGGGTGGGAGAAAAGAGTGAAAGGAAAGCATGAGCCGTTCCTGGTGACTGTCACTGCGCCAGCTTTTCTCTCTCTGCAAAGCTGAGGGGCATAGAAGGAAAATCGAAGAACTATGACTCAAGAAGCGAGGCTCGAGTCTTTGTGATTTCAGAGAATTCATCTTACTGTTCGGAATTCCACTCGTATCTAAAATAGGAAGCTATGCTTACTCTGTGTAGGTCTTGGGCTTGTCAGGAGGAAGATTTGGGCAGAGAATGTTTTGCTGCTCCCAGGCACAGAGCGACATGACATTTGCCAGTCTTCCCTTTGGTTTGATGGGGTCATGTGACTTGTAGGCAATGGAATCTAAATGGAAAGATGTGGGCAACGAAAAACCTCCCATGAGTGGACTGAACACTACGAGAGGAGACTTGGGAACAGAAGCCAAAGACGCCATGTCAATGCATGACAGGAGAGCAGTAAAGCCACACTCCTTCAAATAGATCTCATGAGCTTCAACAGTGAGAATTTAGCCACCACGATGATGGTCTATAGACCAGAGGCCCTTTAACCCCACTCCCCTGATCTGTGTGGACCCGCGTGGAAATGGAGCGCAGTTCAAACAAGACTGAAATCTAATGTCTTACCCTAGGGAGACTTGAGGCTCAAAGTCAGAATAAATTTGATTTACAAAAACAAAAACAAACAAACCAATCAAAAACTTCCCATGAGTGGCCTTCTTTACTGTTTCCCCAAATGTCAGCTGAACACAGAGGTTCGAAGGTCCAAGAAAGGAATAAAACCACGTGTTAAAAANAATGTCAGCTGAACACAGAGGTTCGAAGGTCCAAGAAAGGAATAAAACCACGTGTTAAAAATCCAGATCCACAAATCACCATGAAGAAGGCTGGGTCCCAACTGAGAATACTTGTGTAGGATGTTTATAAGAGCAAAAGTAAAGTTTCAGGGTTTGTCTGTCACGGCAGCTAGTATTACCCTAATTAATACAAGGATCAAAAAAATTTAAAAAAAAAGAAAACAAATACACACGGATCAAATGAATAAGAAATGAATGTAAAAACAGTATGCCAACTCTAAAATACTATGCCAGTCTAAGGGTTTTTATTGGCTTGGTTGTAGAAAGTGTTAGGAGTAGTCAATAGAGTTATACTGAAATAAAATACTGATATTTATTCAATACTTAGTACAGGATGCAAACCTTATATACCTTATCTGATTTTCCCCCAACCCACCTTGAAGTAGGGTTTTTTGTTCGTTTCTAATTTTTACAGTTGAAGCAATTGAGCTTTAGAGAGATTAAGTCACTTGCCTAAAGTCATATAACTATCAAGGGGTGAGTGCTTTCATTAATTTTTT
>NW_007743793.1:6071-7616 GCF_000696425.1 Galeopterus variegatus | reverse complement strand
ATATGAGCTGCTCTTTAAATATTTTTACCAGGTGAGGAATTGCTAGAACATTCCATTTTGTTAGTAATGATTTTACATTTGTCATTCTTGGAAGGTAGACTGTCCATGGACTGTGTACCATTTTCACATTCATTTTACATACTTTTTGCGGTATTATTTTCATTCAAGGGCAGGCATTGGAACTGAGCTCATTATTTATTTCACGTACTTTGAAACTATTTTGGGCTGTAATGGATGTTTGCCTTGACCTAGGGCATTTCAGATGCAAAGCCTTCTCTATCAAAAACCTGATCTTTATATAACTGAAGAATAAGATGACCTGACTATTTTCCTCTGGTTCAAAGACTCATCTCCCATCCCTTTGTCCACAGGTAGTTGTAGATGCCTTCCTCAGACTTGAGAATTCTGGTTTGGTTAAACCTTCTGCTGTTCAGATAAAAAACAGCAGCAATTTTCTGCTTGAATTTCTCCGTGACTAAATCCATTGATCATCCTTTCTCTCTGTGAGTGAGAAGTGTGTTTTTTCCTTAATAACTCCTATCCTTCTCCCTAGATTTTTTTCCCCCCTTCACTTGTTTGTGTTGTGTTGGCCAGTCCTACGCGTTATTCCTCTGAGAGACAGAGAGAGCACAAAATTGAAGTTATTTTATGCTTGGGCTCCCTCGGTCCCAATTTTCAAATCTTCATGTCAATTTTCACACATCAGTGTCATGTGGTGAATGTTATGGAAATTTCAGTGGGGTCCTTGGGAGGCAATTTATACAAGAATCCCTCCCCCTGCCACCACCCTGCTGCAATTCCTGTCTTTTCTAAGAATAAGTGGATCTATAATTAATGTGGATTTTAAAATATAACAGCATTCAGAATTCTCATAGCAGGTTTTCGATGCCATGTCTTCTTTACAGTATAAACACAAAAGCATAAATGCTTGTGAGCTCTCTCTCCTAATAAATGGGCTTGTGTAAAAGGAATAAAAATTACAGTTTGTTGGCGGTAAAGAGCAACTAATTACTCAGGAAGAAGCATGTTTTTATTTTTCAAAGCTTCACTGAAAATGGTTTATCATGCAATAAATTTGCTAATCACCAGTTAGGAAACACAGTGCCATCACCACCTACCCACAGCAACTTCCTTTGAAAGTTGGTATGTTACAGTTTGCATAGGAAATTATATACTTTTGAAAATGAACATGACAGAAGACATTTATTGAATAGCTTAAAACTCTTCAGCAGTCAGTATTCCAAGTATATAAACAAGAGCGTGCTTAATGGGGCCCAAAGCTACCCACCATTGACCTTGGCTTTGCTGGGTGCGCGGACCATCACCAACCTCTTTTGCTCTTTCCCTTTGAACAGTGAAAGTGGAAGACTTTCAAATGTAGAACATAAGGTCAGCCTCTATTTTTTCTCTCTCCTCCAAAACTCCCTTTTCCCCAGCTGTTTGCCATCTATGAATGTTAATTTCTAATAGATTTTTATTTATTTATTTATTTTTTTCCCAGATGAACCTAGAAAATCACTTTCTGACCCAGAATTGTAGGAGTCC
>NW_007743793.1:4825-5315 GCF_000696425.1 Galeopterus variegatus | reverse complement strand
TCCCTTTTCCCCAGCTGTTTGCCATCTATGAATGTTAATTTCTAATAGATTTTTATTTATTTATTTATTTTTTTCCCAGATGAACCTAGAAAATCACTTTCTGACCCAGAATTGTAGGAGTCCGGTGTGGTGAACTTGAGCCTACACTAGCTAATGCCAGGTCCAACTCTTCTTTGCTACTGGCCCCTCTCTTGGCTGGAAGGTTCCAAGCAGCATCTTTAAATTGTTGGCCTGAGAGAGGCCTTTCCTGAGCCTCCTCATCAGTGACGTTTGCTGTGCCCCCACCACCTTCAAACATCACTCTCTCCACCATGCTGTCATGTTTTCTTCTTAGACTTCTTCATATAAAAATTCATCTCATTTATTTTTGTGTTTATATATTTATTATCTGGTTCCCCACAAGAAAGTAAGCTCTATGTGAATAAGAAAGTTTTAAGTTTTGATTCTCTATGCATCACCAGTGCCTGCACGAACATCTGGCACAGAATAG
>NW_007743793.1:2415-3166 GCF_000696425.1 Galeopterus variegatus | reverse complement strand
TTGTCCTTCCTGTGCTATAGAAAGTTAGGTGAGAAAGTCACCATTTTATAGACAAATAAACTGAGGACTAGGGAAGCCGTGTTGTGCTTAGCATTATAGTGCTGTCTATACTTGCAGTCATAATAAACCCAGATATCTCTCCAGATGACTGGTGCAGTAATTTTATTTCCAGATTGGAACAGTAATGTCTGATTCTACTTCAAGATGGCTATTGGATTGTGAGAGCAATGCTGTGACTGGATCTTGGGCCTGAGGTTTTATCAGACAAGTTGCCAGCAGAAGTTTGACATGGTCAAAGCCAGAGAGGATAGAAACAAGCCTAGGTGCAGAAAAACAACCACCACAAATCATCAAGAGCAAACCTAAGTTCAAGGGCAAACTTGGATCAAGGACGGCAAATAAAGGCAAAAGACCAGCAACTGGGAAAAAATATTTCTAGAAAGGGAAGTAGAGACTGGAGGCAGGATCAAAGCCAGAAGGTCCAGAACTTTCTAAATCAATAGCCCCGAGGTGCTCAAATATTAGGGTTGGGGCTACCATGGGCAGCGTAATGATTAAGTGGCCCAGGTTGATCCAAAGATACAGAAGCAGCAGTACAAACTATACTCCCCCGTAAATTCTGGCACATAGAAAGGAAGTCTATTATGAGCTTGAGGGGATCCTCAGAGTAAAACAATTATAGAAGAGGAAGGAGAAAAGACAAACCTCTCTACCTCATTTTTCTTTTCTACCCAAATGAAGACTTTCCCAG
>NW_007743793.1:0-643 GCF_000696425.1 Galeopterus variegatus | reverse complement strand
TTTTTGTCTTTTTCCGTGTCCGGCAATGGATCGCAACCCTCAGTGTCGCCCCCGTACCGGCAACAGGATCACAACCCTTGGCGTTGCCCCCGCGCCTCGCTCAGCCAGTGAGCGGGAACCGGTCTGCATGTGGGATCCGAACCCTCGGCGGGAGCGCCGCCGCGCTTCCCAAGCGGCGCACTAGCGCAGTGCGCCACCAGGCCGGCCCATCGATATCATTTTTACTGATAAGTTTCACTTACCTTTTTGCTCTACTAGACGTTTAAGAATTCAAAACATGTAGAAATATATAAGTAGCCCCTAGACCATTAAACCATTTGGGCTGTTATTCTTATTATTAAACAGAGAACACAAATACAGAAAGTATAACAGGGCAACTTGCTCTGACCTGAGTTTCTTTTGACTCCTCTAATTTTGAATCCTATGTGAATAAGTAGAATTGCATGTGATCATGCCCTACTAATTTTTTGCTTTTTCTTTTCTTTTTCCATGATGGGCAAGAAATCAGGACAAATGTAGTAGGTGTCAAAAATAATTTACCAACATGTGTGTAATCGGTTTAGACAAATGTATGAGAAACATATCTCTTTTTTCCACATGGAAGGACCACCACCAAGTCCTACTTCTTTCCAGCTGGAAGGAC
>NW_007743792.1:17921-18124 GCF_000696425.1 Galeopterus variegatus | reverse complement strand
ACCAGACATACTCAACAAGAAACCTTCTATATAAGTAAATGTTAGAACAAGGTGACACTGGCACAAAAAGAGGTGACTGAATAAAATTGACACCATTAAGCTGTATATTTCCTAATAAGAATATATATGGTGAAGGAGGCATTTTAATAAAGGGAAAAGAGAGCCTGAGAAGCAAGCAGAATTTAATGTGATAGCTGTGTCTG
>NW_007743792.1:15561-15844 GCF_000696425.1 Galeopterus variegatus | reverse complement strand
AAAGCCTCAGAGCCGGGGAAGCCGATGGCTGAAGGACTGAGAACCAAAGCAGGTGGGTAGGATGGGGGGAGCTGCTTATGTGAGTGCCAGAGTCTAAAGGCCAGAAAGCCTGCAGTTCTGATGTCCAAGGACAGGAGAAGAAGGGTGTTCCAGCTCCATGACAGAGAGAGCGTGAATTCTTCTTTCCTCTGCCTTTTTATTCTATCCGGGCCCCCAACAGACTGAATGATGTCCACGGACATTGAGAGCAAACCTTCTCCACTCAGACCACCTACTCACACAC
>NW_007743792.1:11859-12209 GCF_000696425.1 Galeopterus variegatus | reverse complement strand
TATTGTTTTATATATTTTAAAATCCCTCACACTATTTCTGTCTGTCTGGTTATCTAGGTTATGATTTGTTCCTTCTGTCTGGGAGAATTGCAGCATTGAAACTGGGATTATCCCTAGTGTATAAATCATCTCCATGTGTCTTGGTTTACAGTTCCCTGCACAGCCTGCTGGCTCTCTTTGAACTCAAACTACACTATCACCAGTCCCTATAAAGTGCTATCCTTAGAATAACTGCAACACTCAAAGGCCATCGGTGGAGTGGAAAGGAAGGGTTGTGTCACTGTTATCACATCAATGTTAAGAAAGCATTTGCTTGTCCAGCAGCCTCATCATGAAATCCATTCGGGCAG
>NW_007743792.1:5852-6577 GCF_000696425.1 Galeopterus variegatus | reverse complement strand
TATGATCTGACAATGAATATTCCCTATATTTCTTTATGTCGCATTTTAAATGTCAGGTTTTGTTAAAATGTAAATCCATTTAAGTCATTTTCAACTTCGCAAAGAGTAAACAGAGACACAGAAATAGACTTCAAAAATGACCCAAACTTATGTTCTAGTGAGTTCCTGTCTTCTTTAGAGATGACAAAAAGAATTAAAATGGAGTATGAATTGTACTCTTTTTCACTACGCATTCCATATCCCACCCCAACCTGAGCCTCTGCACAGAGAAGAGGTCAGAATTTTTAGCAATTACCTGTTTTTATTCTTAATCTTCTTCCCAAAGAACTAGTAAGATTCAGCTCTGAAACACATTAATTATCTTCTTCACTTGAATTAAAATTTCCAGAAGCAGTTACATCATCTTTTGTTTTGGGAGAATTTATGTCCCCAAAGTATGCCATATCTTGGGAATTTTATTATTGAGAGAGAAGTAAATTAAAATGCTCTTGATGTCTTTTTCTTTTATTTAATTTATCAATATAAAATGTAGTTGATTTTTATGTCCCTTTACCAATTCCTCTTTCCCGCCTCCCTCTCCCATGACTCTGGCCCCCATCAACATCATATCTATTTATTTGTCTTAACACGTTAAAGGAATTGTTGTGATTGTGGTGTCTTCTTTCCTGCCACCCCACCCCACTGTTTGTTTTTATATTTATTTATTTATTTTTAGCTCCTAAAAT
>NW_007743792.1:0-383 GCF_000696425.1 Galeopterus variegatus | reverse complement strand
TTTTTTTTTTTGGCCCACCAGTGTTACTTCAAACAGCCGATCATCACGGTCAGAAATTCTCTCTTCTGCTTGTTCTAGCCTGCTGGTTAGACTCTCTGTTGTGTTTTGTATTTCGTTGAATGAATCCTTCAGCTCCACAAGCTCTGCTACATTCTGTTTCAGGGCATTGATTTCTTTGTACAGTTCTTCTTTCAGGTCCTGTATACTTTTTCTCATGTCATTGTGTTGTCTAACTGAGTTTTCTTGTATCCCATTTAGTTTCCTTAGAATTGTTGCTCTAAATTCCTTTTCAGTCATTTCAAGGACTTCCTGTTCTATAGGATCTAGAGTTTGAGATTTATTATTTTCCTTTGGTGATGTTGTACTTTCTTGATTTTTCATAT
>NW_007743791.1:15852-18125 GCF_000696425.1 Galeopterus variegatus | reverse complement strand
TGTTCATTAAAAACCCCAAATTGGATTAACAGTTTGCTTCCTGATTGAATAGCAATTGACCTGCTAAATTTCAATCAGATTGGTTATACCACGTCAGTATATCACACTTTCATAATGCTATATTCTGATAACTCGCTCACTATGACTCTTTGCCCTGTAGCATTTTTTTCAGGGTGTCCTTTACTTCCCCATTTCTCAGGCTGTAGATCAGGGGGTTGAGCATGGGGATTACAAGACTATAAAACACAGAGACCACTTTGTTGTACTTCCATGAATTCCCTGCTTTAGGTTGCTCCAGGTACATGAAAAACAGTGTTCCATAGAAGATGATGACCACAGTGAGGTGGGAGGAACAGGTGGAAAATGCTTTGCACTTGCCCTCGGATGACTGGATTTTTATAACAGAAAAGAGGATGCAGATGTAGGAGATGAGGACACTGAGGAAGGAGCCAGTGAGATTCACTGCAGAGAAGATAAAGAGCTGCTTTTCTTTGTTGTGGGTGTCAGAGCAGGAGAGAGCAAGGAGAGGGGGGTCAGCGCAGTAGAAGTGGTGGATGACATTGGAGTCGCAAAAGGACAACTGGAAAGTCAGAACTGTCTGTATCACAGAGTTTAGAAAGCCATAGGTATAGACCCCTACTACCAACTCCTTGCAGACCCGCTGCGTCATAATGGCCGTGTAAATCAGGGGGTTGCAGATAGCCATGTAGCGGTCATAGGCCATTGTGGCCAAAAGGAAGCATTCAGTAGTGGAAAAAGCACTGGAGAAATACAGCTGAGCAAAACAGCCTGAAAAGGAGATGGTTTTCTTCTTCACCAACAAATTTTGCAGCATTTTAGGCCCAATGGAAGATGAGTAACAAAGATCAATGAATGCCAGGTGACTGAGGAAATAGTACATGGGTGTGTGGAGCTGTGGATCCACCTCGATGAGCAGGATCATGCCAAGGTTTCCCACCAGGGTGATGAGGTAAATCACCAGGAACACCACAAAGAGGGGGAGCTGGAGCTCAGGACGGTCTATAAATCCCATGAGGACAAATTCTGTCATTGTGGTACGATTGCCTCTTGCCATTTTGTTCTCTCGTCTGTTGCAAAAAGAAATATGGCTTAAAAATGATTAGATACTTAAAAGCAAAAGCTTCTTACTTCTTTGTTCCAGTACCAGACGGAGATAATTTGGCTTTACATCCCCAATAATTAAAGGCTTTATTCCACTAAAACAGACTCAAAGTCTGAGCTCATTTCTTTTTGGAAGCAGGGGAATGATTTTNCCTAACAGGTCAGTCCTTGTGTTATCTTTTAATTCTATTTTTCCACAAACTTTTTGAAGTATGCTCTATATAAATTACTACTTACAAATCAGTGTGGGTAGTGCTATGAAAGAGAGGAATACCCTAACTCAACCTACCTGCTGTGACGGTGATACGTGGGGGTGGAGGATCAAGAATCTTTAAAGAGGTAACACTGAATTGTCCTTAATTTTAGACCGGATGTTTTAAATTATAAACACAAATACATCTACTTTGTGCAATTATCAATTAGGCCAGAGAAATATAAACGGAATAAAAAGGATTTTCTCCCCTCTACCTCCAAAACAAATTGATCAGTGGTATCCAATGTCAACAGTTCCATTTATTTTCTTCCAAAAAATGCTTAAGTATAAACAAGTATGAAAGTACCCCCGCAACAAACACCTTTTTCTATGTGAATGAAATCATGCAGTTTTGCACTTTGCTTTTTTTTATACTTAGAAATTATTCCAAAGCAACTTGCATAAATTCTTGACACTTCTTTTTATAGCTGTTTTATAACTTATTAATGTGTTCTCTCTTAATAGGTGTTTAAATATTTCCAATTTTTGCTTCTTTTTTTTTTTAAATTTAAAATAAAACTGCAGAAATATCCCTAAGCATGTATGTGGATAATGGATAAACCACTAGAAGCTGAATTTGGGTCAAAATGTGTATACAGTATCCACTTTTTTCTTTTGATGGCAATTAACAAATTGACCTCCAAGTAAGTTTCACCATGTAGCACTTTCTCACTCTTATCCAAAGTTTTACCAAATTTTAAAACTTCGCTTCTGTGATAGTGACTGTTGGTAACTCATGTTGTTTTGTGTGTTTTTATGGAAAGGGTTTAGCCTTTTTTGAACACTTATCTGCATGCATGTTTCTTTCTCTACAAACTCTCAGTTCATTTCCTTTGATAATTTTTCTATTAGGTTCTTGATCTTCTAAACATTTTATTTCTAGGGGGCTTTTTGTTTA
>NW_007743791.1:13028-14924 GCF_000696425.1 Galeopterus variegatus | reverse complement strand
TAATTTTTCTATTAGGTTCTTGATCTTCTAAACATTTTATTTCTAGGGGGCTTTTTGTTTATTGAAGAAATCAGCCCTTTGTTTGATATATGTGTTGCAAATTATTTTTCAGTTTGTCACTAGTCCCTTAATTTTGGTGTGGTATTATTTTCTTTTTGCTATATGTAAGTTTTAAATGGTTTAATGTCAAACTTATCAATCTTCCTTTTTGATTTCTTACTTTTGTGACATGGGTAGATAAACCTTCAATTTAAAATTATTTTAAAACTTATCTTCTGTTTTATTCTAGAGCTTTATTGGATATCATTTTTACATTACAATCTTTGATTTATCTGGAACTTAATTTTGATATAAGAAATAAGGTAATCAACTGTTTTATTTAATTCTCCAAAAGGCTAGCCAGGTGTCTCAATGCAATTTATTAGTGCAATTATTTTTATGATGATTCTGTTGATTTAAAACTCCAGTCCTATTGTATACTAAAACATCCTTAAGTACTTGGATCAATTTCTGATTGTCTCTCTCTCTCTTTTTATAACAGTCTCATTAGAACCAGGACCAAACATTCAAATACAATAGATGTATACAGGTAAATCATTTTAATGTCTTATAACATTTTTTCTGGCAATTCTCATGCATATATATTCCCAGATGAACTTTAACATTATTTTATCAAGTTCCAAAAAAATAAAAATAATTCATGTGTACTTGGAATGCTATTGCATTGAATAGATATGTTAATTTTGGGGAGAATTGACATTTTTGCAATTGTATCTTCTTTTCTGTAACTAGGTATGTATTTCATTTATTAAAGACTTTCCTAAGTAGAGTTTTAAAGGTTTCTTTATACTTTATAGATATATATCCTACATATTTCTTTAAATTCTATTCACGGATATTTTGTGTTTTTGTCTCTATTGTAAATGAAATCTTCTTAAAAAAATTGTGGTCTATTCAAGAATTATTTACATAGAGCTATTAATTTTTGTAAGTTAACTTTATAACTATCTTTCTTACCATAGTTTCCCATTATTTAAACAGTTTTCTAGTTAATTCTTTTGGGTTTTTCTAATACATTTTTATTTAGTATGAAAGGATGTGAATTTCTTTTCTCATTTCTGTATAGTATCTCTTGTTCCTTTCTCTTCTCCATTTGTGTTGGCTAGTACTTCCAGAGCGATGCTAAAAATAGTGACAATGGTGTCAATTTTTATCTTTCAGCCTCATGAAGGATGCTTCAGAAGTACAAGGAGACTCTCAGGCATTATAGACAGAGAGAATATAGCCTGTTCAAAGTTACTGAGGTTTGAGAAATGCCAGGCATGAAAGAACTGCAAATATTTGGTGTGGTTAGAAAGCAGAATCTCTGAGAGCAGGCCACCTTTGACAATGGCAGAGCCCAGGGCAAGAATAGCAAATGGAGGCCCACATATCTGTATACAATATAGCTAAATATTTGAAAGTTAACAAATTAGTAAAATACGTTTTATCCTTCCTCCTTAAAACTATACCTTTAGAATGACCTGGAAGGCAGAATTCTTGGGATCCTTGGTGTTCCAGGCTAGAATGTGGTGGCACAAGGAGTAGCTGTCTCTNTGATATCCCATTATAAGGAGTTTGGTCTGTGTCCTGTAGGGAGTAGGCAGCCTTTGAAATGAATGGAGATGGTCACTGGAAGATGGAAAGAACCTCAAAAAATGAAGGATGGATTAAAAAAGAGTGTTTTAGGAAGAGAAAACAATTGGGCAAGGAGTTGAGTCAGAAAAGCTCAGAGTGTGTTCGGGGGTGGGTGAGCATCCATCCTTTCTTGTAAAAGCAAGTGCCTATAAAGAGATGGGTTTGGGGTGTACCATACAGTGAAGAGCTTTGAATGCCAGGGAGGTTTAATAACTAGTT
>NW_007743791.1:9974-11840 GCF_000696425.1 Galeopterus variegatus | reverse complement strand
TATCTCAGAGTATTGTTTTATTCCTTACCATTATTCATTATGTGTGAACAATTGAAACAACTTTGTTGAATAACCTAAAAAATATTTTTAATCCCTGGAAAGGGAGGGGGACATGAACCCCTTTTAGAGTCTAATGAAAACTAAGTATATGTTCCTAGAAAAGTTTCACTCATATGAAATGTTGCATGCAATAATAGAGTCTTTATGAGTTTATCAGATACCCACTATGATTTTTCTCAAAGAATAGTGCACTGACAAAAAAAATCCAACCTTTTCCAAGTAAGAATCAACCAATATTTCCCCAATCCTTCTCTGACAGAAGCAAAGCACACCTGTCCTCTTCACAGTCCCAGAACTAGATCTTTCTCTTGGCTGACTCATGGTTTTTGCTACCACAGCCTTAGAAATAAATACAACTTACCAAACATCTGTCAGACAGTTAGTCAGGATTCCCAATACCCTGGCAGCATCCACTGAGTGCATTTTCAGTCAGACAAACAGGCTTCTTCATGTATGACTGGAAGGCTTGGTTTCTATCTTCCACACCAACAAACCCATGAGTATAAATACTCATGTATAAATAAATAAAGTTAAAGTGTAATGAGGCTGTTAGCTCTTGTTATTCCAGAGCTTCCTGGGTACCAAGGGAACAGTTTATTCAGAGTTTTGATGAGATATTTTACATTTGATTTAAATCATTCTTGGGAATTAAAAATCCCTGACTTATCCCAGTAACTAATGATGACTCAGGTTGTGATGCTTTGGTGGTGGTTTTCAGGATGACTCCCAAGGGCAGAACCTTTGGTGTGATGCTAAAACCCAGCCATCCTGCCCTTGACAGGACATCTGCAATGGGTGGCCTTGAAGTTGGGGCTGGGATGAGGGCCCCGTGAATGTTCTATGGGGGCTAAGAAAGATTATGCAAAAGTTGTATGACTTGGATGCACCTCTGGGATGCTTTTACTTTCAAAGAAAAGAGTTTTGGTTAGCATACTTGTATGCTAGTGGAAGTGAAAAGTAGTCTGCATGTCTCCTACTGTTACGTATTTCCCACTGAATCAAATTAAGGAATAAAATCATACTCAAATCCAGGTCAGAGACTAAATGTTCTATTAGTCCCATAGGCTTCCTTTCTTTTCTCTCTCCCTTCCCATTCCTCCTTGCATTGAGGTTGGGGCAAACAACACCTCCTGGTATGGCCAGGGTCAGTTTCTCAATGCATATGGTCTTTCCTCATGGACACTGGAAAAAAGGGATTACAACTTGATCCTCAGGGCATTAATTGTGGTGATTTAGCACAGATTTTAAAGTTCAAAGACAATGCTCTCCAACCTTGGCATTCAAGGCAAGACAGAGCTAAGGTGAGAGCATTCCCAAATTAGAAAGTACATTTTATGTACATCAGCATTTCCCAAATTTCTTAATTCACACCAAGGAGGAGGAAACTAGAAAAGGGTGCATTTGGGTCAGATCTGGAGATGTGGTTCTAGTGGGCTTTGCTAATCAATTTTGCCATTTTAAGTCATTTGTAGCAGATTAATCTATAACGTTTTCATTCTGGTTAGAGAGGAGAATTTCTAGCCTACATATGGTGGAGAGTGAAATGCAAGTTTGATTTGATACTTGAAGAAGTCCATTATCTTTTAAATGCTGACCACAACCAGCTTACCTTAACAAAGAGCACTGGGACCTTTGTTTCCAGAGTCCCTGGGATTGTATGCTTGTCTCGAGTGGTGACTAGAAGGGCTAGAGTGAGGGAAAGAGGCAGAGTCAGCTGAACTACTGACATTTGTGTTGCATTTCATCACTATTATTTCACTGTCTAGACCCAGTTCAAACAATAATGAATGTACTTTTTAGCAAAAA
>NW_007743791.1:7256-9352 GCF_000696425.1 Galeopterus variegatus | reverse complement strand
TCACTATTATTTCACTGTCTAGACCCAGTTCAAACAATAATGAATGTACTTTTTAGCAAAAATTGTTTTTTTCTATGAAATTCTTATTCCACAATGAGCCAACTGTAGGAATTAATATTGGGGGTGGGGGGAATACAGCCAGGTCTTCAGTACACTGGGCTTGCAGGTGACATTATGGGTCTTGTCTGGTCGAGTGTCCAGGAGGGGGGAAATGAGGGGACACTGACACGGTGGCTCCTACAGAGCTGAGGAGAACTGCCCAGGGCACTTCTGAGCCAGCATTTACACTATACCTCATTGCCCAGGAAAACTGGGAAGGAGAAATTCTAAGTCCAGGAGTGTCAGATAATCACCAGTGAGATTCTAAAGAAAGAGAAGGTATTTTTTTAATGATCTACTGGGTTGTGAGGTTTAATTCCAGTTTTTAGGAAGGATGTGTATTAAAGGAAAGTGCACATGTGATTCATGCACTCAACCGGGAATACAGTTTTAGAAAGAACATTCTCTCTAGATTGTAAGAATGTTGGTAATATTAACTCTTGAGAGTGGTGACTAGTAAAATGTCAGGGGCATATCTCAAAATCACTGGTCATTTGTTCTACCACAACCAAGAACCCATACAGACTGGAAGATCCTTTTCTATGTGAGTTTGGGGATGCTCTGAATTATTGTGTTTGCCCTGGAGCAGCTGATGGACTGCTGTGTTTGGTTTGAGGCTTAATTATACATTTAAATTCCCCTTGGTGAAATGCTCCCATATTAATGCAGTGTAGAATAAATTGAGCAACTTGGAATGTCCTCTTAAAATTCTGTCCTAATGTAACCTAAATTTAAACAGGGCTGGAATAAATGTTGGTGTTGTCATGGAGTGGGAATTTTCAACTTCAGGGCAAAAGAAGGCTTTTTCGCTCCTGTGTTTAAGTTCTTTGTATTTGTGAGCCATACTTATGCTGTGACTTCCCAGAAAAAAGCTTAGCTGACTGGTCTGTGCTCCTTATGACCTGACAAAAGAGACTCTAGGCTGTGATTACACTGAGGATATAGCATTCAAATGCCCAGTTGTTTGCATCTGTCTGAGATTGATTTTAATGACACCATATTGATATAGTTTATGTAACAACATGTGCTATAACAGAAAATTATTTTTCTTTCTTTCTTTCTTTTTGGCAGCTGGCTGGTACAGGGATCCCTAGACTTTAACACCATGCTCTAACCATCTATGTTATCTGTCCAGCCCAGAAAATTATTTTTCAAGAAAATGATTCATTAAGTACTTGAAATTACAATTAATTCAATTTATTTCCTTTCAGAAAGAAAAGTCCACAAATGAGAGTAACTCAGAATTTTTGATGTTTACTCCATAAACTTAAAATAAACAAGGTGTGTTATGTGATCTGAGAAATGAATGCTTTTTGTATTTGCCATTCATACGCAGAGTGTGACAGAGAAGAAAGGAATGGCATGAAGAAAATTTGCCATTCATACGCAGAGTGTGACAGAGAAGAAAGGAATGGCATGAAGAAAATTTTTATTTGAGAAAACAACGGATAAATAAGTACTAAGCAAAATTTCCTAATATGGACTGTTACTCTTGTTTTATTGAGAATATTTTGGCTTTCAGTATTTGATGAATATTTTTATAATTCAACGATATTATCTCTGTTTCCAAGGTTGGATCACACCAAACAGATCAGGCTTCAGTTTCAGCTTTATTAACAGCAAAGGTCTGCTTTCCTTTGATGTGCATTTAATAGTCTTTCTTTCTTTTCTTTTCCTTATTTTTCCTTCCTTCCTTCCTTCCTTCCTTCCTTCCTTCCTTCCTTCCTTCCTTCTTTCCTTCCTTCCTTCCTTCTTCCTTCTTCCTTCTTTCTTTCCTTTTGTTTTTTTTTTGTGCTGTTTCTGGAAATTCCTTGCCTCAGAGTGCCTTGAAATATATGATGGAGATTCAGCATGCTTATGGCCATGGTTACCTGTCCAAGTTAGGACAAGATTTGAGCCACTTTGTTTTGTAATCTCAGAGAAGAAAGTTGGATAGACTCAAGAATGAAAGGTGGAAGATGTAGCTAAAAAATCTTTGGAGGGGAGAATTGTTGGGG
>NW_007743791.1:4848-6938 GCF_000696425.1 Galeopterus variegatus | reverse complement strand
ACTCAAGAATGAAAGGTGGAAGATGTAGCTAAAAAATCTTTGGAGGGGAGAATTGTTGGGGATAAAGGCAGGATGCATACCTGGGAGACAAAGACTGTCCAGTAGCTCTGGTGATCTTTACAGAAACACTACTTAAAAAGCAGGCTATCTTTTGAGCAAATTCCCTAACTAGCAAGAGCTATAGTCCATGAGGCTGTGCTTATGAGAGATGTATGATAGTTCAGTCAGCGAGCAGCAGCAGAGAGACTGCCATCATGTGTGTCCCTGACCTCAAGTGAGCCTGGGCCAGCAGGTTATTTTGGACGTCCATAGTCACTATGACTGTGAACCTCACAGGGTGACAGGTGGACATGGATTGCGCATAAGATACTCTGGCCAGGAGACAGTGATCCTTGTTGGGTAGAGCATGTAAGAAATCAGTCTGGATAAAGGTGCCCCTCATGACAATGGTTGTTCTCTGTAAGGTGAGACTACAGTATCCTGAGGGAATGGCAGTCCCCCACACAGACTAAAATGTACATGGGACAAGAGAAATTCCAACTGAATTGGGGTATCTAGATTGTCTGCTGCTTCCATATGAGGATAATGACATTCAATACTAAGACATGAAGAGAAATCTTTGATGGTCTTGATTTTCTGGGAACACATGGAGGAGGCACTTGGGTCTGGTGACTACATTTGTCTAGTCATTTTGTTCTTCAATTTTTTTTCCTTCTTGGAGGAAAATGAGAAATTCACAGACATTGAAAAAGACAATGAATAATCAGAGGGATTCTCCAAAGTTATGTTTGTGTGTTCATGCAATGTTAGTGTGCACAAACAACACTGAACCTGGTTTTTGAAAAATTAACATTTGCTTCTGTGAATCTTCTCATCAGGAGCCACTGTTAAGAATTCTTTTTCTCTCACCTCTTCCTCGAATTACAGCACTACAGGCCTGCCTTCTAATAATACCCCATCTCACATTTGAGTCTAATTTTAGCAATTAATTTCTGAAGAATAAAAATATCCATGTAAAAGGGTAGGCTATAAATGTGGTCAATGGAAGGAATTCTGATAATACATCAAGGCTTGATCTTTTTATATAAGAAGATATTAAAATACTACAAGCATGGGGCACTATTGTCATCCTCATACAATTTAAAGCACAAAGACAAGACGAATGAATGATAAGATGCTGGTATTTGACTGGTCCTTCAGGTGTGCCCTCCTCTCACACAAGAAGACATTCAAAGAGCTGGCAGAACATTTATTACTACACCCTCATATTTTTTTCTCTCCTGCTCTTTTCAATTTGACTTTATGTGAAAATATTCTTTACAGACCAACTGAATACTTAGAATTACAGCATTAAATAACTAATTCATGTTTCAAAGCCATTGTTACATGATAGGCTCTATAATTGTTTCCAGCCATTCTATTTTCAGCATTATTTGACTTATTCATAAGCACATGTAGTTGAATAAGACAACGTTTTGGCTTCAGTTCATGTACTTACTTTACTCCCAATTTGAAATTTTAAATTCCTTTTTTTCACATTTCATATTGCTTTTGCATTTGCTATTGTATAATTATTAATATTTGTTTGGATACTCCTCTCCCAAGTACTTAATTTGCAAATGTATAAGCTTAAAACACAATTTGTATGTAACTTGAAAAAAATGGAAATACCTATTGCCTTAATTATTATAGAACTTAGCTGAGAAAAGCAATCTGATAAAACAATATAATACAAAGATAGCGATAATTCTCCTAAGCATTTTAGTATTAAGCAAGATAGTAAAATATTCTGATACCTTTTTTGGTCAGAGTTATTTCTACAAAGACTTTTTTTTTTTATGTGAGGTTAAAATGCCTTCTTTGGCCTCATTCATGGTCATTCTATTTGCTTGAGACGAGGATCAATCCCTACCATTCCTAGAATCTTTCTGATCTCTCACTTAGTGTACATACATTTGCACAGAGTGCAACTGATCTAGGAGATTATTTTTAGCCTGTTGTCAATTCTTTTTTTTTTTTCCTTTTTGTCTTTTTTCGTGACCGGCAATGGATCGCAACCCTCAGTGTCATGCCCGTATCGGACCGGGACC
>NW_007743791.1:2210-3884 GCF_000696425.1 Galeopterus variegatus | reverse complement strand
ATGCCAAAAAAGCATTTGATAAAATCTAACACTCATTCATGACAAAGACCCTTTATAAATTGGAAGAATAATATTAAGTGAAACGAGTCAGGCAGAGAAAAAGAAATACCACATATTCTCACTTATTTGTGGGAGCTAAAACTAAATAAATTAATTCACTCACATACACACACACACACACACACACAAAACGGGGGGGGGAGGAAGATATAACAACTACAATTTTTTTGAAGTTCTCACAACAAGCAAATGGAAAGGACATGCTTGGGTGGAAGGGGGGAAGAGGGAGGAGGGAGGGAGTTTTCGGTGATGGGACATAATAATCAACTACATTGTATATTGACAAAATAAAAAAAATTAAATTAAAAATAATAAAAAAATAAATAAAAATAAGAGTAGCAGTAGTATGTAGTAGTAAAAGTAAATTAATTCTATTTTTGTGATTAGAGGTGAAAACTGTGGAGCAACACCACCAGAATTGTAATCCACGCTCATCCACTTACTAACCACAGTATCTTAAGCAAGTTGCTTAACCTTTCTGTGCTTTTATTTTCACATCTGTTCAGTGGGGATAATAAAAAGATCCCTCAGTGGGTTGTTGAAAAAATTAATTAAAATTCTAAAAATATTCTTCCTTGTGTTGTTTTCATGATATTAAATTGCGTCCAGTATATACTGAGTACTTGCTTCATGCTAGACAATATTCTAAGCTCTTTGCACATATTATCTCACTTAATCTTTAACATTTCTATTATCTTCATTATATAGACAAGGGACCTGAGTATTTAAAGTTAAGTGACTTAAGGTCACAAAGTCTGCAAGTGGGTGGTTGAAGTGGGATTTGAATCAGGCAGTCTGAGCCTACAGCTCAAATCTTTCTCCTTAATGCTTTTCTGCCTCCTACCAGCTAGAAGGTGCTTTTACAATGAAGTATATTCATTTATACTGTCATATTTAAACATCTAAATACCTGACTCCATATGTAATGGTGCTGTATAATGCAAAATATATAATGGTGCCAGATAAATAAAATCAGAAATGAAAAAGGAGATGTGTGATACCACAGATATACAAAGGATCATTAGAGATCACTACGAACTACTTTATGCCAACAACCTGGAAAACCAAGAGGAAAGGGATAAATTTCTGACACATATAGCCTACCAAGACTGAACCAAGATGAAATAAAAAAAAAAACATGAACAGACCAATAACAAGTAATGAGATTGAATCAGTAATAATAATAAAAAAAATCTCCCAACAAAGAAAAGCCCAGGAAAACAGATAGTTTCATTGCTGAATTCTATCAATCTTTTAAGGAACTAACAGCATTTTTTTCTCAAACTATTGTGAAAAATCAAAGTGGAGAGAGTTCTTTCAAACTCATTCTGTGAGGTCAGCAACACCCTGATACCCAAATCAGACAAGGAAACAACTAAACAAACAAACAAACAAAAACCCCAACACAAAATAACCAAAATAAAATAAAATAAACAGCCCAAAACCCTACAGGCCAATATCTCTAATGAAAATAGATACAAAAATCCTCAACAAAATACTAACAAACTGATTTCAACAGCACATCAAAAAGATTATACACCATGATCAAGTGGGATTTATCTCAGGGCTGCAAGGATGGTTCAAAATATGTAAATCAATAAATGTGATATGTCA
>NW_007743791.1:0-317 GCF_000696425.1 Galeopterus variegatus | reverse complement strand
GATCTGCATAGATATTTCTCCAAAGAAAACATACAAATGGCCAAAAGATATATGAAAAAATTATCAACATCATTAATCAACAGGTAAATGCAAGTCAAAACCCCAATGAGATATCATCTCACTCCTGTTAGAATCGGTATTATCAACAAGACAAAAAATAACAAATGCTGGTGAGGATGCCGAGAAAAGAGAACTCTTTATGCTGTGGGAATGGAAATTAGTACAGCCATTATGGAAAAGAGTATGGTAGTTCCTCGAAAAGTAAAAATAGAACTACCACATCAGCCAACAATTCTACTGCTGGGTATTTATCCAAA
>NW_007743790.1:16808-18128 GCF_000696425.1 Galeopterus variegatus | reverse complement strand
AAATTTAATCAAAAGTCTTTTCAGCATCTAGGAACTGATCATATGTTTTTTGTCATTAGATCTGTTAATAGAATAAGTTATATTTTATATTTCCTGTTACTGAGCCATTCTGCCTGTCTGCAATAAATCCCAGTTGGTCTTTGTATATTCTTTTTATAATGAACTGCTGGATTTTGTTTGCTAATATTTTATTCTAGATTTTTTTTTGCACCTATATNTGATTTTGTATCCTGCTACTGTGCTGAAATCATTTATCAACTCCAAGAGTTTTTTTGCAGACAGCCTCGCCTACTTGAAGAGAGATAAACAGGATGGGCCTGGGGGCTCTTTTCCTGCCCCTGGAAGAAAGGGCTGGGCAGGCCCCTTTCTGACAGGCCCGCTCCCACACTGAGCTTGCGTGGCCTCCACCTGCCCCACAGCCTGGTGCTCTGCTGGTAAGCTCACCCCAGCCCAATGCTGTCCACCTGGGGCACTGGCGCTGAGAGTTCTGCCATGTCTTCTGGTCCCGAGGTGCTGCCTGGCACAAGGGAGGTGCCTAATAACAGCACAGATCAAATCCCCTGAGTCCACGCCTTGGACACAGAAGGAGATCAGAATACATCACCCCAAACATGCCTCAAAGCTCTCCTGAGCTGGAGGCAGTCAAGCCGCAGCAAAGGCAGGAAAAGCCCCCCCCCCCTTCCTTCCTGCCTGGGGAGAGGCCCACTCTCCACATCTCCCTCCCCTCTCCCGCTGCTGCCCTCCGAAGCCTAAAACCACCTGCCTTTGTTTTGTCACTTCCTTGCAATCCACTGCTCTTTCTTGGAGGTGCTAGGTAAGCACAGTTGTTCCAAGTTACAGTTTGAGTTACTTTTTCTTGAGAATTCTTCTGCCTGATGTATGCTGCACACATTAATCCACTGTGTTTTTCTGTTGTTTATCTATTTGTTAAAGAGCTCCAGCTGAAAACCTAAGATAGGTCTCACCTCCCCTACAACCACGCAACTGCATGCACCTCAGGGCTGGAGCTATCCTGGGTTCTGGCAGTTTCCAGACGACCTTATGAGACTCCCATTCTTTGTTCCTTTCCAGAACAGGGCAGGCTGACCAGGTGAGTCCAACGGTCACATCAGCTCACTGTTTCCATGAAAATGGTGTCATGGCAATCTGCAAGGAGCTCTCCTTTGCTTCCAGAGGTAAAGCGTGCACCCTCTGGACTGGGAGTCCAGCCCAGGAAGAAAGGCAGCACTGACACTGGGCTGGGCCAGCAGGCAGGACATAGAGAGGAGAGAGAGAGGCACGAAGGTGCAGGCAGGTGGCAGGAGCAGTGGAAAGGACATG
>NW_007743790.1:14331-15888 GCF_000696425.1 Galeopterus variegatus | reverse complement strand
CTGGGTGGGGAAGGGACCACTGAAGCTGTGCCCACACAAGGGAAAATGCACCAAACGTGTCCCTGGGCTGCTGACCACAGATTAGGTCAGAAGAGTAGAGGATGCTGTAGTGGATTGAATTATGTCGCCCCAAACTCCCTGAAGCTTGAATTGTGTCCCCAAGTATTATGTATTAGAAACTTAGACCCCACTGTGACTGTTAAGACGGTGGGAAATCCTATTATGGTAATTGAAAGGTGGAGCCTTGAAGAGGTGATTGGATTGTAAGACCATGTAGTAATGAATGGATTAAAAATGGTGGTCAAGGGCGTGGTTCTGATGGCTTTATTTATTTATTTATTTATTATTTATTTATTTTTTTAAAAGATGACCGGTGAGGGGATTTTAACCTTTTACTTGGTGTTGTCAGCACCACGCTCAGCCAGCGAGCTAACCGGCCATCCCTATATGGGATCTGAACCCGGGGCCTTGGTGTTATCAGCACTGCACTCTCCCGAGTGAGCCATGGGCCGGCCCTCTGAGGGCTTTAAAAGAAGAGAAGAGTCTGTCTCTCTATCTCTCTGCTCTCTCTGCTTCTACCATCTCACAATGTGAGACCCTTGGGTCACTATCACCACCACTAGATGGACTTTGTACTTCCCAGCCTCAGAAACTCTAAGCATTACCTTTTGTTTTTCTTTATAAATTACCCAGTTCCATGTATTTTATTATAAGCAACAAAAATGGACTAATACAGGTGCTTTACTGACCACTAATTGTGAGAAATGCCCTCACCCATCCAAGGCCAAAGGATGAACATGGAGACATGAGGTACAGTGAAGGGAGACTTTAATTACAGCCTTATAAGGTTCAGGTGTCTGAAGGGCAGGCACAGGGAAATGGGCTGTAACAAGCTATTTATTTCCTAGTACGAAAGTCCCTCCCCTGCCTCCTCATTGGCTGTGAGTACTACAGGGTGCACAATCTTTCCAAACGGCACCTAAAATTTATTACCCCCTTGCAAGGAATTTCTTCGCTGGGGGCCCCAGAATGAGCCTGTGGAAAAGGCCCCAGTAAGCCCTGGGAAAGGAGAAACACCAGGGAATGAGGAAAGCGTCAAGGAGAGCTTTATCTGTTCAGTGACCCACTGGGAGTAGGCTGCCCCAGTGGACAACTTTTGGGCTGGGCCTGAATTATTTCTGAAAATGAATCACTTAAATTATTTTCTTAACTAATCAAGGAAGCAATTTATATATACATAATCGAAAGGCCCTCAGGAATTCACCACCACCCTGAACTTCCCTGAAAGCACACAGTCAGTGTTCAGGGCAAGGGAAAGAGCAAAGGCTTTGCAAAGGAGAGCACAGGTCAGAACCTTAGGTGTAGTCATTAAATAACGTGTTACTCACAAACGCTGGGCCAGGCAAGGACTTGTCACAGAAAAGGGAACAGTTTCACCCAAGGTCATGCAGAATTCATGACTAGGTTGGGGTGCAAACGCAGGTCTGAGGTGACCTCCATTCTGGTTTGCATGGGACTAACTGGGTCCCCAGGACATGAGACTTTTAGTGCTCACAT
>NW_007743790.1:12051-13109 GCF_000696425.1 Galeopterus variegatus | reverse complement strand
ATGACTAGGTTGGGGTGCAAATGCAGGTCTGAGGTGACCCCCATTCTGGTTTGCATGGGAGCAACTGGGTCCCCAGGAAATGAGACTTTTAATGCTCACATCAGGTAGGCCTACGCAAAGTAGGATGAGTTGAGCACCCTACCAGGTCCATGACCTTCAGACCAAGTGGTTGTTGCTACCCGTGGGATTCTAAAAGGAGGGGTCTCCCTGCGGGTTGCTGCTGGCTAAGTCTGGCTAAGTCTGTGGCTTCCAACCTTGCATCCTCTGGGACACTTGGCATCAGCACCAGCACCTGCCTATGGTGGTCACTGTGGAAGCTGATGATGCAGGAGGGAATCACTTACGTCAAACCAGCCAAAATGGAGCCAAGAGGGGCTGTGCTGAGGAGGTCCTTGCACTTGCATTTCTACAATCCTGCATGACTCCTTGTGCCTCATAAACAGAGCAGTCAACACCTCACAGGAATGTCCTCTGGCCTGCAGGTTTTCAGACAAGACTCGCAGGCCAGGGCAGGCGCCTACCAGCGGCTACCCCCGCAGTGAGCGAAGCCCCCAACTGCCACTCCTGCCATCCGTGAGTCCCTGAGACCACCTGCTCCGTCTCAGGCAGTTTTCAAGCTTCTCTTTGTCTTTAAAAGCCCCCTCTGCCTGGTCCCTTGGTGTGCGTGGGACTCCCGTGGTCTGCACACTCTGGATTACAATCCTTTGCTGTCCCCGATTAAAATCTTCTATTCCAGGGCCAGCTGGTCCGCTCCGTCGGTCAGAGCGTGGTGCTGATGACCCCACGGTCCAGAGTTCCATCCCTGTACTAGCCAGCCGCCAAAAAAAACAAAAAACAAAAACAAAAACCCGAAAGAAAAAAAGGAGTGAGACTCTCCTGCTCCAGAGACGCTGTCTTTCCGAGTTGCTTCTTCCAGGTCGGCAGCCCTGCCCGAGCGTCGCCGTCTGCAGAGCCGCTGTGCTCTGCCCTTCGGGGGACCAGGAAGCTCTGAGCCTCTGGTGCGCGTTCGGGCGCTGAGCCCTGCAGGGGCGCCTGGACTCTGCTCGCGGCTTCTCGTG
>NW_007743790.1:6883-11061 GCF_000696425.1 Galeopterus variegatus | reverse complement strand
CCGGACAGCCAGACCAGCCTCTGGGGATGAAGCTGAGCTCCAGACCTGGGGGGCCGGGCGGGGCTGCTCCCTCTGTCGCCTCCCCCTCGGCCGGTGCCCTCTCCCACCCCCACGTCCCCTTTTCTCCTGCAGGTGCCCTGGGCGCACCCTCTGCTCCTGACGACGATCAGCCTGGCTCCACCACTCGGTGCCCGGCTGCCGGGGCTGGAAGAGAGGGTCCCTCCCACACAGCACCCGAGGGTGTGCCCTGGCCCGTGTCGCCTGGGCAGAGCGGGCGTGTGCAGGGCAGATCGACCGAGTCGCCCATGCCTCACACCACACACACAGATGCACTCAAAACGGCTCAGTGACCCCAACTAAGAGCGAAACTGTAGAAGTCTCAGGAGAAAACGCAGGGGTTTCCTGACCTTGGATTTGGAGCTGGATTCTTAGATATGACCCCTAAACACAAGCTACAGAAGAAAGACAAAGATAAACGGGGCTCCATCTAAGCTAAAAACTTTTGTGTATCAAGGACGTTATAAAGAAAATGAAAAGACAAGCTACAGAATGGGAGGAAATACTTGCAAATCATTTATCTAACAATGGTCTAATATCCAGAAAACATAAAGGATTCTTACTGTTCAACGAAAAAACAACCCAATTTTAAAAAGGGACAAAGAACTTGAGCAGACGTTCTCCAGAGAAGACGGAGACATGGCCACGAGGCACGTGGAGAGACGCTCAGCGTCACTAGTCACGAGGGAAATGCAGACCAAGTCCCTGAGACGCTGCTGTGGACCTGCCAGCGAGGCTGAAATAACAACAAAAGCCACACGGGCCGACTCCAGCTTGTTCTCAGACTTCTCCCTCATGCGCTGCTTCCCTGGGGATCTTCCCTGACACTCTGGAGCCAGCACTGGGAGCCTCAGTTTCCCCATAGTGCCCTGGGCATTTCCCCACAGAAGCCCTGACCACACCACTGAACAGTGCTTTCTGTCCCCTCTAGAATGGGAGGGTCCCGGGCAGGGATAAGATATTGTGAGGTTGTCCTCAAGACCCAGAACGGGACCTGGTGCGTAAACGTTCACTTACCCACTACTTGGTGACTTGCTATGTGGCAGGCACTGTCCTGGGCACTAGGTAGACACCATGAAAAGCAGTAGGCGAGGACCCTCCTCATCTGGCTCTCTCTCCCTGCCAGCCCCACCGACTGAGACCAGGCCTTGACCCCTCACTTCCCGCACCCTGTCCTCCTGTCCTGCTCTCTCTCCTCAGCATGACTACTTGCATGGTGGCCTCAACTCCCTTAGCCACCCTCCGTTAGCCCAGTGTCCCAAGTCACTGTCCCCAGCCTGAGGGGTACTGCTGATGAGGATCATGCGATGAGTCACTTGCTCCAGCACCCAATAGGGTGCCTGCTCTCAAAAGACTCCAGGCCATGTCACCACTTTGTCACCTGCGCCTGTCTTCCTTCCTCCATTTTCCTTCGTCTTTTGCGTTAGCTGGTACCTACGGAGCACAGTTGATAAGAGGTGACAGTGAACACCTTTTGTCTTGCTCCTGGTTTCGGGGGGAAATGCCTCTAATGTTTCTCCTCTAGGCGTGGTGCTTGCTCTGAAATTGAAATGAACACGTTTTCTTCACAGTAGCCAAAGCAAGAAATGAGTTCATTTCTTCCTCCTTAAAATAAGCCCGGGGTACCCACATACAGACCGGCTCCCGCTCACTGGCTGAGCGAGGTGCGGGAGCAACGCCGAGGCTTGCGATCCCGCTGCCAGTCCGCGGTCCGGTACGGGGGCAACACTGAGGGTTGCGATCCATTGCCGGACACGGAAAAAAGACAAAAGACAAAAAAATAAAAATTAAAAAATTAAAAAATAAGCCCGGGGTTGGGCACCCAAGACTGGAATGACACTGGCATCTGAGTCCCAGGCTCCTCCACCCGTTGCAGAAGGCTCCCTCTCCAAAGGCAGGGCTGAGCTCCCATCATCACAGCCACATTCCAGGCACATGCAAGGGCCTAAGGAGGGTGGGCCTCTCCCAACTTAATGCAACTCCCCAAACAGCATTCCTACTTGTATGCCATTTGTCAACACCTGGTCACATAGTCATACCTAACTGTGTGGGAGGCTGAGAAACGTAGTACATATGTAAGGTGGTCATAGACCCAGCTAAAAGTCGGGGAGTTTATTATCAAGGAGGAAGGAGAGAATATTGAGGATTGACTTGCAGCCTCTGCCACCCCATCTATTCCTAGCTTATTGTCTGCTTCTTTTTTAAAAGCCAAGAAAGGAAGTGAAATTTAATCAAAAGTCTTTTCAGCATCTAGGAACTGATCATATGTTTTTTGTCATTAGATGTGTTAATAGAATAAGTTATATTTTATATTTCCTGTTACTGAACCGTTCTGCCTCTCTGCAATAAATCCCAGTTGGTCTTTGTATATTCTTTTTTTAATGAACTGCTGGATTTTGTTTGCTAATATTTTATTCTAGATTTTTTTTTGCACCTATATCTTTAAGTGCTCTTGGTATGTGGCTTTCTCTTTTGTGCTCTCTTTGTTGGGTTTTACAAGGAATCTCCAAAAATTTCATGGAATGGGCTGGCTGATATCTCTCGGTTGGCTGGAACAGAGCCCAATAACACCAAGGTCACTGGTTCACACCTCTGTACTGACCAGCTGCCAAAAAGAAAAATTTTTTCATCGAAATGGGTGTTATGAAAAAACTATGCATCGATAGGGCCGGGCCATGGCTCACTTGGGAGATTGTGGTGCTGACAACACCAAGCCAAGGGTTACGATCCCCTTACCGGTCATCTTAAAAAACAAAACAAAACAACAACAACAAAAAAAAACTGCATAGATGACAGTATTTTTTTGCACCCAAATCAACTCATACTAACTTGTCATAACATGTCTGAACAGGATTTAGTTTGAGGCCCTAAGAAGGGTAAGACATCAGTTTAAAAACATCCTCTATCAGAATAACATGAATTCTGCTAAAATTGAGGCAAGAACTACCATCAAATTTACGATGAAGCCTGAGTGGAAGAATGGTGAAATCACTGATGCTTTATGAAAAGCTTATGGGGATAGAAAAAAAGAAATAATAAAACATTAAAAAAAAATTTTTTTTTATAAAGAAAGGAAAAAGAAAAAAGAAAGAAAGAAAGAAATTTATGGGGACAATGCCCCAAAGAAATCCGCAGTTTACAAATGGATGACTCATTTGAAGAAGGGATGAGATGGTGTTGAAGACAAGGCCTGCAGCTGCAGACTGTCCACGTTAATTTGTGAGGAAATAATAATCCTTTTTATGCCCTAATTGAACAGAACTNGAAATCACTGATGCTTTATGAAAAGCTTATGGGGATAGAAAAAAAGAAATAATTTAAAAAAACTTATTTTTTAAAAACCAAAACAAACAAAAAAAATTTATAAAGGAAAGAAAAAGAAAAAAGAAAGAAAGAAAGAAATTTATGGGGACAATGCCCCAAAGAAATCCGCAGTTTACAAATGGATGACTCATTTGAAGAAGGGATGAGATGGTGTTGAAGACAAGGCCTGCAGCAGCAGAACGTCCAAGTTAATTTGTGAGGAAAAAAATAATCCTTTTTATGCCCTAATTGAACAGAACTGAAGATTAACCACAGAAACAACAGCCAACACCATTGACATCTCAACTGGCTCAGCTCACACAATTCTGACCGAAAAGTTACAGCTGAGCAAAGTTCTGCTCATGGTGCCAAGAACGTTATACCCAGATGAGCTGCAGGCAAGAGCAGAGCTCTCAGTGGAAATGTTAAACAAGCGGATCAAGATCCTGAAGCGTCTCTTTGAAGAATTGCACCAGGGGATAAAACATGTGTTGACCAGCACGATCCTGAAGACAAAGCACAATCAAAGCCACGGCTACCAGGAGGTGGAGGTGCTCCAGGTAAAGTGAGAGCAGTTTTAAACTATTTTTCCGTTAAAAGGAAACTGAACACATTTTCAGTTGCAACTATGACAATACGTTTACTTTTCTTCAATAAAGTTATTTTACGTTGCTTTGCTTTTTATAGCTTTGAAAGAAACGTTTCAATTTCTTTTTCATTTTTTTCTTTTTACAATTTGAAAGATTTGGGTTTTAACCTAATGGAAAATTTTATAACCGACATTTCACGTAACACCTTTCAACCTCTACTTCTTTAAG
>NW_007743790.1:5774-6692 GCF_000696425.1 Galeopterus variegatus | reverse complement strand
TAAATGGTATCATTTACTCATGTCTGTAAAACATGAAGAAGTTCTCTTACTTTAATACCGCCCGTTTTCCCTTCTCAGCTCGTGTGGGAATGACATGGTCTCTGTTCACCTTCTGCAGCCACTGTCCTCACACCTGCTTCTGACTCGGGTCTGGATTTAGATCGTGTCCTGTGTCCTTCAGGTATTTGTCTTCCTTTTCCCACTCAAAACACGGCTCTGAGGTTTGCTCTCTAGCAGTTTCTTCTAGGAGGGCTGACGGGAGCAATACTCCTGAGTTTTTGTACGTTCAAAGCTGTTTGTCACCTTTATGCTTGAACGAAGTTTGGCTCAGTGTGATTTATTTTATTTTATTATTTTATTATAATTATTTTTTGGCGCTGGCCTGTATGGGGGTCTGAACCCTTGACCTTGGTGTGTCAACATCAAACACTAATCAGCTGAGCCAACCAGCCCGCCCTTCCTTTTCTCTTTAAACATCTTTAATGTCTCATCATCCCATTTCATTTCCTTACTGTCACCATGTCTTTCTTTCCATATCCCTTAATGTGTTTTAGGAGTGTTTATTCTGTCATAGGCTGCTTCCAATTTTGTTTCATTTCTATAATAATTTATTTTTCTCTTGCACGCATTCTGTGAGCTTGCCTAACTTACATTTTTAATCCTTCTGCTGACTCATAGTCTCCTCCACATGCTCATGTTTTTCTGTTTTGGATTTTGTCGTATAGTGATGATTGCTTCTTTTTTTTTTTTTATTTTATGGAGAAATATTTGAAAAATCTTCATCTGTTCCATGGCAAAAATTTTTTGGCCTGTATTCTCCATTTACCGTCTGTTTTACATGTTCTTTTCTTCTGTTTATCTTGTAACATTATCTTCTATTTCCTCTGTCAGCTCCCTTTATGGAATTCAGTTTAAGCA
>NW_007743790.1:4492-5449 GCF_000696425.1 Galeopterus variegatus | reverse complement strand
ACCTTCTCTCTCTCTCTTGCTTCCTCTCGCCATGTGATCTGCTTGTACCCGCCGGCTGCCTGCTGTTTTCCTCCATGAGTAGAAGCAGCTTGAGGCCCGTGCCAGATGCAGCTGTCCCAGAATCATAAGACAAATAAACCTCTGTTCTTTATGAATTAGCCAGTCTCAGGTATTTCTGTCATAGCAACACAAAACGGACTAAAAGATGTGACAACAAAATTTAGTGTTTGCAACTCGGAAACACGTGCTCATCCATCCTCCCAGAGGTCCAGGACCAAGGACTCCTCTCTCTGCTTTATTTTCCCCCCAATCGATCTCTACTATTTCTCGTACCCTGCGCACCTGTTATATGGTTCGTGATATCAAATGCTTCCCAAGACAGGTTTATTCTGTTTTTCATTTTCCTAGTTGGTTTTTGGTGCTTTCTGAAAAAAGAATAGAGGAAATGCCACTTTATGCTGACATTGTCTAGTTGGATGTGCCCAATACCTTTTAATAAATCCCCTTTTTACATAAATCAACAAAGTCGCCGTCCTTCCTTCTTGTCCCTAGACCTATAAGTAGAGTCAGATCCTAGCAGGTCCCAAGCAGCCAATAACAAAGACAAAGTCAGAAGAAAGTTTAACCCACTACATGAACAGAAACATTTCTTTTTTTATAGTGGGGAAAAAACAGGGGAATATGCAAGAATTGATTCTGGAAGTGCTTAGCCAAGAAACGACAGAAATAATTTTAAATTGGGTTGTATCTAGAGTCAAGGTTCTGTGGGCTACCTAGGATGATTCAGTCATTTCCTTTGTTCGTCAACTAAAAGCCTGGACTCCACAGTGACCCATACTAAGTTAATGGAATGTTCTAGAAATCCCTTTGAATACTGTTGAGGTGACAAACCTTAACAGAGATGGCAGGCTTGTTGGAGGGGCCTTACCATATGTTATATGCTTGTTGTTTAATTCA
>NW_007743790.1:0-383 GCF_000696425.1 Galeopterus variegatus | reverse complement strand
ATCCTGGAAGTAATCTGCAGATCAGTCAAGATGGCAGGAAATGAGCTGCATGTGCTCGCTATTCGGTATTTGCCAAAGTGAGGTTCGTGTCCTCCCACAGACACTGGGAGACAGGAGCACTGTCTCCTTGATGATGACATTTCAAAGGGATGGCTCCCAGGTCCTTGAGAAATCAGTCCTGGGTTATAAAACTGGCAGAAAACTGGAAGAAGATTTACATCTCAAAGGGGCAGAGAAAGAAATACGCTTGCAGGTTTTCTAAAGTAAATGAAAAGGGAGGTCATGGACCTGCGGACCACCCACCCAGTCGGCCTACCTCTGTGGCTAGACTTGTTTTAATGAGATGAAAATATGACCAATCTTACTCCAGTTCCACTCTTCGC
>NW_007743789.1:17854-18129 GCF_000696425.1 Galeopterus variegatus | reverse complement strand
ATTTTTATCCCTTTGCTTACCTCGTTTTCAATTTGCTCTTCTTTTTCTAGTTTCCTTAGGTGGGAGGTTAGTTTATAGAATCAAGAACTTTCTTCTCTCCTGATGTAAGGCTTGAGCTACAGCTTTCCATCTCAGCACTGCTTTAGCTGTACCCCACATATTTTGATGTTTTGATTTTGTTTCTTTGACTTTGAGCTACTTAGAAACAACTTGTTTAATTTCCAAATATTTGGATATTTTCTACATTTCTTTCTGTTGTTATTTCTAGTTTAATT
>NW_007743789.1:15133-15687 GCF_000696425.1 Galeopterus variegatus | reverse complement strand
AGAGTTCTAGGCCAACAGTTGTTCTGTTTCAGTACTTTAAGGACCTTGCTCTATTGCCTTCTGACTTGAATACTGTCCAATGAAGAATCTACTATAATTCTTACCTTTGCTCCTCTGCATGTGATCCATCTTGTTTTCTGCCTGCTTTAACAATTTTCCCTTTACTGCTGGTTTTTGGCAGTTCTGCTTGGGGCTCATTAAGATTATTAGATTTGTTTCTGTATAGTTTTTATCCAATTGGGATAATTTTGGTTATTTTTTCTTCAAATATTTTTTTTTNGCAGGAGCGCCACCGCGCTCCCAAGTGCCGCACTCTACCGAGTGTGCCACCGGGCCGGCCCTTCAAATATTTTTATGCTCTCCCTGTACTTACTCTTCTTCTAGAACTCAGATTACATGTATGTTACACAGTTTCATGTTGTCCACAGGTCACTGATACTCTGCACATGATTTTTCATCTTTTTACCCTCTTTCCTTATTTTTGCATAGTTTCTTTTGCTTTGAAGTTTGCTGAGCTTTTCTTCTGCAATGTCTAATCTGCTGTTAATTCCATT
>NW_007743789.1:12427-13009 GCF_000696425.1 Galeopterus variegatus | reverse complement strand
TATCCTATTGTTTTCTAGATTAGGTTATGGGCAAGAATACAATTAATTCATTTTCAAGAAACCTTGATCCTTTCTTGGAAGAAAATATCTGCTTAAGGAAACATGAGAGTTGTCTTTGCTTGTCCCAAGAATCCAGTCCTAACAATGCTACTTCTTTCTCATTATGTGTGTAACGGATTTGAACACGTCTGTAGACACACTTTAGATACTGTGGGAAATGTGACAAAAACATCTCCAGAGCCATAAATTAAATGGAACTGTCTTCCACACCTGAGTACAACAAGAGTTACCAATACAGCTGTGAAATTCAGGAAGCCTGGGATTGAGATACAGGAATCCCAGACGATGGCAGAAAGCACCAGAGCTTCAGGGCTCACCTGGGGACCTGGGACATGGAGAAGGGGACTGGACCCACTCCCACAGCCAGGCACACTGTACCAGCTCCTTGGGGCCCACCTGGGGACCTGGGGTATGGAGAAGGGGACCAAACACACCCCACAACCAGGCATGCCACCAGCACTAAGGAGCATGCCAAAAACATCACATCCATGTGGGTGGCCCACCACAGCCACCACAATAACC
>NW_007743789.1:9802-10458 GCF_000696425.1 Galeopterus variegatus | reverse complement strand
ACATAACATAACCATAGGACTGACATTTCATCATATTCTGTTTCTACTCTCAAGGGCAAGGGCCTCTAGGATTATTCTTGGAATTCTGCCTACCACAATGATGAACATGCTCCCACTGGGGAGAGAGAGAGAAGAAATGATCAGTCTCAGGCACTGCCAGGCTCAGTTTAGCTCACTGAGAGAGTAAGCAGAGAGCTCATGGAGCAGAATCAGTATAAGGAAGGGCAGCGGAGCAAAGAGCCAGCTGGGCCTGCACTCGAGCTCTAGCAGCTCAACTGGAGAGCANGACTGGGCTCTTACCTGGAAATTGGGGGGAAATCTGCTTTCAGGCTCATTCAGCTCATTGTTCCATGTGGCTATAGGACAAAGGTCCCCATTTCCATGCTGGATATTGGCTTGGGTTCACTCTCAGCTTCTAGAAGCTGCTCTCTGGTCCTACTCATACACCCATATACTATATATCTTCAAACCAGCAACAGTGTTCTTATGCTTTGAATATCCCTGAGTTCCCCTTTTACAACCAGTAGGAGAAACCTTTCTATGTTTAAAGGGTTCATGTGATCACACTCAACTAAGATAATCTCTCTTTAGCCATATAACATAACATAACCATAGGACTGACATTTCATCATATTCTGTTTCTACTCTCAAGGGCA
>NW_007743789.1:7111-7704 GCF_000696425.1 Galeopterus variegatus | reverse complement strand
TTGATGTGCAACAATATGGACAGAGTGTTCTTGACCAGGGCAGCGACCCTAAGCTTCACTGTCCAGGTGTTTTAGGGGCATCTCCTATTGACTCATTGGCCATGTGACTCAATCTCTGGCCCCTTTCTTTCCCCAAAGGTCAGGCTGATGTCATGACGCTCAAAGCCCCAACTGTCTGATCACATGGCTGCTTTTTCTGATGTGGGCAGCCCCATCCTGAGCCACCTCATCAGTGTAAAGTACCAGGAGCCCCAGCACAAACCACACTTTGAGGTGTGGTCCCACGGGCCCACCATGAATATTAAAGAAACACCAATCACTCTGGAAATTCTCAGAGTTTAGAGGTAGCTCCTAGGAACTGGGAGCAAAGGTCAGCCAAAATTTTAATTTACATATGGCAAGATGTAAGATGCTTAAAATACCATGTCCTGAAGATGTATCAAGAATATAGCTACTTTACAGTCGGTTTTGCTTTGATGAGTCTTTTAGTCCCAGCAACATCTGAGATGCGTATCTCCTTTGCAGACATCCAGCTTGACTTTGAGAATGTCTTCGCAAGGTGCTAATGCTCTACAAGTATGCTGGGAATGTCA
>NW_007743789.1:4218-5105 GCF_000696425.1 Galeopterus variegatus | reverse complement strand
TGGCATAATTCAGTGACCAAAGCAGACAACAGACATTGGGTCTCAATTCTAGTCTCGGAGTGACATACTCAAGGTAGACACCGTGAGCAAGTCACATCTGCAGCATGTCAGTTGTGACGCCCTCATGGCCTCCTCAAGGTGGAGGTGCATTGTCCCGTGTTCTACCCACAATGACAGGCCCAGCACCCAACTAGAAAGTATGTGGACTTTTGAGCCAGAAAGAGAGCTCACTGTACCCCAGAGTACAGGGGGACATATGGACCGTGGCTGGGGAGGGACTGACAAAGCTGTGAATCTGACACAACTTGTAATTCCCACGAGGGCACTGAGCTCAGGGGGCTTTCCCTGCAAGTGAAAAGGAGTCAAACAGAGCTGTGGATGGGGTCATAGGCTCCCTGCAAAACATGGGGAGTCTGGGGCTCACAGCCAGCTCTCCAGAGACACGTCCCCAGAACAGTGTCATCCTAGCTCTGCCCGTCCTCCATCCCACCTCTGTCCCTCCTGACCCAGACAACAGGGGCTCAGGCCTGAAGTTATTATGAGCAACCTGCCCACAGATCTGCCTGGGGCCTTGGTCCTTAGTTCACAGGTGCACATAGGTGGGTGTCCCGTCCCTTCAGAAAACCCAGGTGTGTGTAAGGGTGATGCCCAAAAGGGTCTGTACTTGTCCTGTCTAATGGCCAGGTCTGCCACTGTCTTGGGTGGTGGAGGGGTGTCATCTAGACAGGCAGTGGCAGGCCCAGAGGCCCAGAACCACACAAGCATGCCCTGGGAGCACAGCACGCAAGGAAAGGCCAGCCTCTGACTTTGCTGCCCACTCTCACACTTCCAGCACTGTGGTCACTATGCCAGAGCGTTTTTGCACAGATTTTCATCAGCCCCTGCAC
>NW_007743789.1:2108-2975 GCF_000696425.1 Galeopterus variegatus | reverse complement strand
AGATCCTTTCCGTGTTTGGAAAGGCCAGTGGGAAATGACTGATGCTGGTGAACCTTTCCACACCCCCCCCGCTCCTGCTTCATGTCCAGAACAATGGGCACTTCCAAGGCAAGCTCTAGAGCCAGTGCCAGCACTTCCGGTAGAGCTGGGGCCTGCCCTGCACTCAGAGTCACCTGTACAACTGGGTCCACCACCAGCTTTCATGCCAGCACCACTGCCAGGAGAGGAGCCACGTGATGGGAATGAAGCAAGAGGAACCTTCAAAGCCCTCGTGCCCCTCTCCTGTGGCAACAATGAACCGGCCCCGTGTAGACATGTGGGACATCAGGGCATTCCCTCCTAAGCTGCTGGCAGAGCAGCTGACTCTGATGGATGCGGTGAGCAGCTCGCCTCTGTGGGGGGCAGGGCAGTTGCCTAGACAGGCTGTCCTTCTTGCACCTGGTGTCCCAGACAAGCCATTACTCACCGGAGTCCAGTGATCTGGGTCCAATGCTAGCCCCACATCTTACCAGTGATGTGATCTGGATGAGTTTCTTCATTCCCAAGCCTTCCCTGTCCACATGTCGACAGTCGAGTTGAGGCATCAACAGTACCAGTTGCAGAGGGACCGAAGCAAAAATGAGATGGGACAGAGTGAAAGCAGCACGGGGGCCTGGCTTATCTGGGTGTTGGAGGATGCTCACTGAGGGGCAGGTGGGTTCAGGAGTTACCCACCCATCCTCCCATGTGACCTCACCAACCTCAGCACTTCTTAGGACCTGATATGTAGTAGACCCCCTAGCAGACGCCCAAAGAGAACCCATAGTTATAGCTGCCACAGGCAGTGCGCATCTGAGTAAGGAAATAGAACAAAGGGCTGAACAGGAT
>NW_007743789.1:0-327 GCF_000696425.1 Galeopterus variegatus | reverse complement strand
AATGGGCTCATGACTAGGGTCTCTAAGACTCCCTGGGAACTTAGCCCAGGATTTCTTACCCGAAGCTAAAGTTTCATTTTGTTCTGTTTTCTTCTTTCATTAAGTGTCAGGCACAGGTTTTTACCAAACTGGCAACTTCAAGTGTTAGGTATACACAATAAGACCTTGTCATACTCACATCTAAACTGTAACACAGAGCTTCTCAGTTGAAATGGGGACAGGGCCCAGGTGACCAACATGAGAGCCCCTCTCCCAGGGCCCTGGATTCCATAGGACTCAGAGGAAGCCAACTGACAACTCTCCCCAAGGCAGTTTCGATTGTTTGCA